>NC_073395.1:36361702-36662952 GCF_028641065.1 Leucoraja erinaceus | reverse complement strand
GATGAACCTCCCATCAGAACACTCAAGATGGACGTTTGTGATGCAGATTGAGTTAAGAGTGGTCAAGAGAATAAAAGGAATGGCCTGCACCAAGGTGGAAGGTAAGAGACTGAAGAACAACAGCAGTCGAGCAGGCAGAAAGTGCATGGTAAAGGTTAGTGAATGAATGCTTGGAAAAAGTGTGAATAAAATTACACCATTCAACATCACCTGTGAAATTTACAGCTAAATTAAAAAAAACACACCTTTGCCTGTCAACTTCTTACTGAGTTCCTAGCTAATTTGCAACACAGTTTTACAGTTATCTCCCTTTTACATATATTTTATCTCTGTATTTTCAATCCACATTTTAGGGTGTCACAGATGTGCAACTGCTGCACAATGTAGGGGTTCGATCCTGACATCGTTTGGGGTCTGTAGAGGCTGCACATTCTCCCTGTCACCAGGTGTGTTTCTCCCACCTCTGGTTTCCTCCCCCATTCCAAAGGTGTGAAGGTTTGCAGGTTGGGGTTAGGGCTCTTAAAGATAGCGGATTCAGGGGATATGCGGAAAAGGCAGGAACGGGGTACTGATTGGGGGTGATCAGCCATGAACACATTGAATGGCGGTGCTGGCTCGAAGGGCCGAATGGCCTACTCTTGCACGTATTGTCTATTGTCTATTGTCTATTATTAGTTGGCCTTGGAAATTGCCCCTAGTTTATAGAGAGCGGATATGAAAGTGGGAACATATGACTAGTGTGAATGGGTGAATTCGGCAGACAAGGTAGACTGAGGGACTGTTTTCATGATATATCACTCGATCAATCAATTCTAGGGCAACCTTTGGCAGCTGGCTCTCAGCGTCATTTCAAATTCACCAGCTTGGATATTCAATCATGCAAGACCATTCTGGAGTGAAAAACAGACTCTGAATTATGTAACGTGGCTTTCTCACTTCTATCTTTGGCCAAAATGGTTTACATTTTACATGGTTGAAGCTTCAGTGGAGTTGCACAGGGTGAATGGTACTTCATTTCTTTGATCAATTCAAATTAAGCCAAAGAGCCTGACAGAGGGCACAGACCCAGAGTACAAACAAACTGATGTGGCCAGTTTATGACCCTCATGTGTGGGCAGCTCTGCTGTAAGTTAAGGTGGTGAGAGCAGAAATATTCCAAGCAGATTCAGTATGGGGCCAGAACAGGAATATTAACAATGACTTCTCTTTTTATATACATTTGAGAAAAACCTCTAGCATTCAATGAAACGTGCCACATAAACATTGTATGTAACACCAGTCAATGGATAATCATTGTGAATAACCCTGTGCAACTCCATTGAATTTTCAGTTATATATAATGTGGGTACATGGTCGCAGATATTGGAAATGAGAAAGCCATATTAGACACTTCAGAATATGTTCTTCACTCCACGATTGAAGAATCAAGCTGGTGAATTTGAAATGACACTGAGACTCAGCAGCCAAAAGTTGATCGCGAATTAAAATGTGGATTGAAAACATTGTGATCAAATTTGTGTAGGGAAAAGGGAGAAAAAACTCTGAGATAACTGGTGCTACGAACCAGCTAGGAAATCAGGAGGAGGTTGAAAGGCTGAGCTGTTTTGCTTTCAATGCCGGTGCCCCTTTAAGCATTGCTTCATGTGAGAAATAACTTCTAGTATTATAACTATGTTGTCTGGGGACAGAAGTTTCCAGAAGAAAGAAAACAATTGTGAGGGTGCCAGCTGGCTACAGAAGTTGTGTCATGAAATAAGTATCTTTGCTGATAGTTTGAATAACAAACTATTTCTGGTGTCTTAGAGAGTGAATAATTTAGACATTGTGCCTAAAGTGCTGGTTGAGGGAGTTATGAAATTTAGATGAACTGCCGTCATGAAGTACTTGGAAAGATTAGTAATGGTACACTCAGAGTCAGTCTTTCAGACAATCTAGTCACTTGCAATTTAGAAAAATGGGTCTACGGAAGACGTCATCTCCCTTGCACTACATTCAACTCTGGGTGACCTTGATAAAAGGATATCTATGTCTGGCTGCTATACATTGACTAAAGCTCACCCATCAACAACTATAACACCTAACTGTACAGGCTGCTCCTGCACACTCTGCACTTCCTCGCCCTTGTCTTCTGTCCGGACACGCCCTGGTGGTCCGTGTTACCAGCTGATGGCGGGAGTGGTCCTCAGTGGAGGGCTCCCTCTAAGGGAGTCCTCCCCCTTTACATGGGGGACCTGGTGTGGAGAGTGTTGCACATGGCTGTGGCCTATAACAGATACTTGAGCCGGTTCACGGACTCGCCAGCCGCCTGTCACTTCTGCGGCGAGGAAGAGACCGTGTTCCATTTGTACATGCAGTGTAAGAGATTGCAGCCCCTGTTCGACTATCTGAAGGGGCTGTTCCTCAAGTTTTGGCTACATTTTAGCCCCACGCTCCTGATATTTGGGCTCCCGGTACAGAGGGGAGAAGGTCAGGAGGGAGGGTATCTCCCTGTCCATCTGCTCCTGGGCCAGGCAGTGGGTAGTTGACGGCCACACTAGGGTTGACTGCCTGCCCCTTGTGTCACTGGAGAGTCCCCAGTGTCCACGGGGACTTTGGAGGCCTTCCATGAATGCTGGTCGCCGCGGGAGGTTGAGTGTTTTGTTGATAAAGTTGGCGTTATATTAATTTGATGATCATTTGTTTGTAAAATTGTCAACATAGGAAGTCAATTGTATATTTATTTTTATTTTTTTGAATAAAAGTATTTGTATAATATTTTTAAAAAAGCTCACCTCAAAACTCAAGGACTTGGAGCATTGGGGCATCGGTGTAAATGTCTCTACTGCATTTCGTTGTCTCTGTACTATACACTGCACAATGACAATAAAGTTTGAATCTGAATCTGAATCTAAAACAAGAATCTGCGCTTCCTATCTGGCAGGCTTCGGACGGTTAGAATTGGCCAGAACATTTCCTTCTCCTTAGAGAAACACAAAATACTGGAGTAACTCAGCGGGACAGGCAGCATCTCTAGAGTGAAGGAATGGGTGATGTTTTGGGTCGTGCCTTCATCAGACTGAAAGGAAAATGAGAAATAGACGGGTCTCGTCCAGAAGCAGTCTGAAGAAGGGTCTTGACCCGAAACATCACCCATTCCTTCTCTCCAGAGATGCTGCCTGTCCCGCTGAGTTACTCCAGTATTTTGTGTCTATCTTCATTGTCAACCAGCATCTGCAGTTTCTTCCTGCACATTTCCTTCTCCTTGAACCTCAACACTGATGCTCCTCGGGGTGGTGTGCTCAATACCCTGCTCCACTCCTTGTAAATGCATGATCAAACACAGCAGCATCTTGATCTTTAACTTCACTGCTGATGCCACTATTGTCAGTCATAGCTATAATGGTGAGACAGAATACAGCAAATGGATTGGGAACCTTTTGTAGTGATATCAGAACACCAACCAAGCCCTTAACGTCAGTGTGATGAAAGAGTTGGTTGCTGACTTAAGGAAGCAGGGAATGAACATAACCCTCTCCTCATGAAGAAGCTTCCACAGAGAAGGTATGGAGCTGCAAGTTCCTATGCATCCATCTAACCAGCAACCTTGTCCCTTCACTGATGCAGTGATCAAAACAGTGCATGGCATATTTACTTTTGTTGGCATCGGAGAAGATTCTGCATGTCCATGAGATGCATTTTAGAAAACATTCTGACGGGACGCATCTCAGCCTAGTATGGCAACTGTTCTGCTCTCTGAACATACAGAGAGTGGTGAACACAGCCCAGTCCATCACAGGCTCGTCATTTCTTTCTGTCCAGTCCACCTTCATGTTACATTGCATCCGCAGGCTGCATGTTTCACCACGGATGTCTACCATCATGGCCATTCTTTTCTCTCTGTTCTACCTTCTGTGAGAAGTTACAGGAGCTTCAAAGGCTGGATGTCCAAACTTAGGAAAACGTCTTCCCTATTGTTATCGATCTCCTGAACCAGAAGAACTATTTCACACTCCCTGTATGAAAATGAAACTACGTACCCTTAAGGACCTGTCCCACGGGCATGCGACTGCATGCGGCAAGCGCAACCAAACCCGAAGCGGGGGCCACGCGGGGACCGCGTGGAGGTCGAGTGATCCCCGTACAGGGCCTGTCCCACCAGCATGCTACTGCATGCGGCGAGCACGACCAAACCGGAAGCGGGGGCTGCGCAGAGGTCGAGTGATCTCGTACGAGTTGGCGTGAAGTTCGAGCGAAGTCCACAGGAAGTTTGTGCTAGGCATACCCGTCAAGACACTGCGTACGGCGTTGAGATGGTGCGTACGGTGTCGAGATGGTGCGTACGGCCTCAATGCGGCTGCGGGCCGCAGGCCGTTGCCGCGCGGAATTTTTGAACAGTGTCAGTTTTGCGGAGCCCCGCGCGATGTCGGGACCAGCTCCGCACAACTCCATACAGCTCCAGCGATCGAAGTGGGGCCGGCCCCGCGAGGCCGTATGGCTCAAGCAACCACGTTAGGTCGCGCTTGCTGCATGCAGTCACATGCTCGTGGGACTGGCCCTTTACTCTCAACACTACTTCATTCCATTATGATGCTTTAGTTTTTTTTCCTGCAGACTGCAATACAATCTTTGTGCCATTCTGCTGTTGTCCACTCATCCTTGTATTAATTATTATACTTATCATTTACATGTATACTGCTTACTCAGTGAATGTCATGCAAACAAAGAATTTCATTGCACTTAAGGGTGCATGATATACAGTAACTGATCTAAATTGGAATACCAAACGCTAGTTGTAATCCCTCTTATCGGGGATAAATCTGTGCTTAGAGACAGTGAGTTATGTGATTCACTTGATATGGTTCATGATGAAACAAATTAAACTGAGTGAGTTCAGATCAGTTCAGTTCAGTTTTGTTTATTGTCACGTGTACCGAAGTACAGTGAAAAGATTTTGTTGTGTGCTAACCAGCCAGCGGAAAGACAATACATGATTACAATTGGGCCATTTACAGTGTACAGACGTATGATAAGGGAATAACGTTTAGTGCGTGGCATGGTCTGATCAAAGATAGTCTGAGGGACCCCAATGAGGTAGATAGTAGTTCAGGACTGCTCTCTGGTTGTGGTAGAATGGTTCACTTACCTGATAACAACTGGGAAGAAATTGTCCCTGAATCTGGAGATGTGCGTTTTCACATTTTTCCACCTTTTGCCCAATGGGAGGGGGAGTGGCCAGGGTGTGACTCATCCTTGATTATGCTGCTGGCTTTGCCGAGGCAACGTGAGGTGTAAATGGAGTCAATATTAGGGAGGTTGGTTTGTGCGATGGTCTGGGCTGCAACCACATTTGCTGCAATTTCTTGCGGTCTTGGATGGAGCTGTTCCCAAATCAAGCTGTGATGCATCCTGATACAGCGCATCTATAGAAGTTGGTGAGGTTGTTGCCGAACTTCCTAATGTGCCTGTCCCACAGGCGATTTTTCAGCTGCCTGCATGAACAGGAAGGTTGGCGCTGTAATTAAGACGGCTAAAGCACAATGTACGGAAAGCCTTTTAAAAGAGGGGGGGGGGAGAGCGGGGGAAGAGGGGGAGAAGAGGGAAGAAGGAGTGGAGCCAACTTTTAAGAAGCCAGAGATACACGGCTGTGAAGCTCGGCGGACATTTAACATTACTGGTCGGTTATCCTTGGTTCTGAAGACTACTGCTTACCTTTTCTTTCCCAATGAGCCAATGCAATTCACCGGTCAGCACTGGCTCCAACCTACAAGAACCTACGAGAACCTTCGACCTCCTGGCAACCCACTAGGACCTCCTGGCGACCCACCTACGGCACGAGAATTCTCACTACTCTCCATGGCGGCTTCATTCTAGTCCCCGCTAATTTTTCAACGTTGAAAAATTTGTGGCGACCATAATGAGGCCGCGACTAGTTCCCAGAATGCGGGAACTCCTCACGACCATGAAGACTACTCCCCAGCAACCACCCATGAACATGTGGCGACTGCATAGTCTCCTGTAGTCACCTAAAAAGTTGCCCAAGTAGGACAGGAAGTAGAAGGGAGCTGGTGTAGAAGAAAGAGCAAATATGTTATCTGGGCAGCACAAAGGAGTGCCAACTAGTGCAGCTACAGCTCCAGTGACTCAGGAGCGATGTTGACCTCTGTGTGGAATTTGCATGTCCTCTTTGTGACAGCAGGGGCTTTCTCTCGGTGCTCCACTTTCCTTCCATTTCCCCAAAATGTGTTGGTTGTTAGGTTACATGACTGCTGTATATTATTCTGCCTGCAGGAGGCTGGTTGGTCAATTATGGACATCTGTGAAGAATAAGCTACAGGGAGGGGGGATAGGCATTTGAAAATGTGGGTGGTTTGAAAATGTGGCTGGTTTGAAAATGAAAATGTGATTTGAAAGATCAGACTGTTTACTGCAAAAGTCCCACATTCCGTGACGTAGTGGACAAGCTGAATGCGGAAGTGTTGGTGACTGCGGAAGGCCCATAGTAGAGAAGCCGCGCTGAGCCGTTTCAGTATTCAAAAAGGTTTACTGCCATATATATGGTGTGTGTGTGTGTGTGTGTCTGTGTGTGTGTCATGTGTGGTGTGTGTGAGTGTGAGGTGAGATGGTGTGTGTGTGTGTGTGTGTGAGGTAGATGGTGTGAGTGTGTGAGTGGAGGGTGTGTGTGTGTGTGTCTGTGTGTGTGTGTCATGGCATGTGTGTCTGTTTGTGAGTGTGAGGTGGAGGGTGTGTGTGTGTGTGTGAGGTAGATGGTGTGGGTGTGTGTGTGGAGGGTGTGTGTGTGTGAGGTGGAGGGTGTGTGTGTGTGAGGTGGAGGGTGTGTGTGTGTGTGTGAGGTGGAGGGTGTGTGTGTGTGAGTGGTAAGTGTGTGTGTGTGTGTCTGTGTGTGTGTGTGTGTGTGTGTGTCTGTGTGTGTGTGTGAGGTGGAGGGTGTGTGTGTGTGTGTGAGTGTGTGTGTGTGTGTGTGTGTGTGTGTGAGGGTGTGTGTGTGTGTGTGTGTGTGTGTGTGTGTGTGTGTGTGAGGTGGGGGGGTGTGTGTGTGTGTGTGTGTGTGAGGTAGATGGTGTGAGTGTGTGAGTGGAGGGTGTGTGTGTGTGTGTGTGAGGTGGAGGGGGTGTGAGTGTTCAATAAATAACAAATAGTACAAATAATGTAGTATTTTGTAGTTCAGACCTTATTCGCTATGTTTAATAGCTTGATGGCTGTCAGGAAGAAGCTGTTCCTGAATGAGTGTGAGTGCATGTGTGTGTGAGTGCATATGTGTGCACTGCTTGAAATGCTGTGTAATTGGATTTGCTGGCCTGCACTCTGCTTGGAGTGCTGTGAGGTTGGACTTGCTGCCTGCTCTCTGCTTTGAGTGCTGTGATGTTGGACTTGCCGCCTGCACTCTGCTTGGAGTGCTGTGAGATTGGACTTGCAGCCTGCACTCCGCTTCCACTGCTGTGAGATTGGATTTGCGGCCTGCACTCCGCTTCCAGTGCTGTGAGATTGGATTTGCGGCCTGCACTGAATTATGACTTTTGAGGTAAATTCGCAGATTTTCTTTGTTAAAATTTGACCGCTCAATCTCTCTATATTAAAATTGTCTTTTTTTTACCAACAGCAAAGAGCAATCACGAGGCAGTGAGCAGCAGAACACAACAAGAGACACAACAAGAAATAACTTAATAAATCTCATCTTTAACATTTAAGTTGTTGTTATATTTTAAGAGTCATTCACATTTTAAATTATAATAAATCCTTTTTCCACACGTGTTCTTCAACACAATGGGAACCTAATAGGCAGGAATGGCTGTGCAGTCGGAGAGCCACCAAGCATGCATGGGGTTGTGGGTTCAGGGTGGATGGAATGAATGCATGGGGGGGGGGGGGCAAAGAGCAGAGTGGGGGGGGGGGGGGGGGGGGGTGGCAAAGAACAGAGGGGGGGGGGGGGGGGTGAAGGGAGGAGGGGTGACTGAGTGAACTGCCACCACAGCTGCCAGTCCACCAGCTCTAAGTGACTGAAGTGCCAGCACACCAGCTACGACCTGGTGAACTGCCAGCCCACTCACTGATCTGCAAGTGCAAGAATCCATTCAGTCCACAATGTCTATACCGGCCCTCTGGAAACCAGTCCCTTCAGCACACAACACCCATACTAGTGCTTCAGAGATCCACGCAAGGATAGACTTTCCTCCTTCATTGCTTTGATCTGTAAAAAAAGATGGAAATGTCTAAAATTGATTGTCCACCCTCTCCCCCTTCTCTCTCAGAGTCTATCACCTGTATTCAGCAGAATTTCTAGCAGTTTCTCAGCTGCCAGCCTGGCAGGCCTGAGTGACTGAGCTGCCAGCCCACCAGGCCTGAGTGACTGAGCTGCCAGGCCTGAGTGACTGACCGATTTTTAAAATCGGAGCACAATCAGCGGTTCCACTTTGTGGGAAATTGCCCAAAATTCTGGCTTCGGCTGCTGGGGGAGAAACAAATGTGCCCATCCGCGCCTACGCAGTTGGGGAAGCGATGCATAATGGCGCCGTCTATCCGCGCGTGCGCAGTGGGCCCGGTGTCTGCATGCCCGGTCTAGCGTTTCCATCCGCAGCGTCCGAGCTTCGCCATCGGCCAGTCTGGCGACCAGGAGACCGTCCTCCCGTCGCTGGGTGGGAGCGGCTGTAACTACACCAACAGACGGCGCTGCTGCGGGGCCCGCTGCCGTCGCCTCCTCCCGCCGCCGGGGCCCAAGCCATCTTCTGCCCACGCCACCCTGCCGATCCAAGCCACCCCCGCTGATCCACGCCTCTCCCCTGCTGATCTCAAGCTCTCCCCCCTCGATCTCTCTCTCTCTCTCTCTCTCTCTCTCTCTCTCTCTCTCTCTCCTCTCTCTCTCTCTCTCTCTCTCTCTCTCTCTCTCTCTCTCTCTCTCACCTCTCCCAGTTTCCGCTCCCCCCCTCCCTGTTCCCCCTCCCTCACCTCTGTCTGCCCCAGTTTACCCCCCCCCCCCCCCCCCCCCCCCCCCAGGTGCGCTTGCGAGTTGGGGGCTATGCGTCAGTAGATGGGGTGGTTATGGGGTAATAGGAGCATATCAATAACATTAATATATTGACAAGGGGGGTAGTTAGCGCGTGTGTGGTGGGGTAGTTAGTGTGTGGGGGTAGTCAATGTGTGTGATGCCACTTATCGTCAAGTCAATCTAAGGCAAGATGTGCAGTAAAATGAAAGTGGCAATGCCTGCGAATTGTGCAAAACAATGGAACGTGCTCCTGAGTGTTTATTGCCATTTACCACTACTTCTACTAATGCAAGGGCATTTGTTGGCCTTGCCCTGTAAACCAACCCTGGTTCCGCACATCCTATCATGCCACCCCCCTTTTTGAAAAGCTTTGCACGGGGCTGCTATTGTTACATGTAGTGAGGTGCAGAAAAGCTTCAAATCAAATCAGATATCACTATACATAAATACAATGAAGCCAAGCATCAAGTACAATAAATAGAGCAAAGGAAAAGATACAGAATGCAGAATATAGTTCTCAGCACTTTAGAGCAACAGTTCCAGAGATAAAGTCTAATGGGCTGAACCCAAGCTTATAGAATGACAGTTCAGAAGCCTGATAACAGAGAGGAAGAAGCTATTCCTGATATTTCATTATAGTGCCTAAGAAACACAGTACAAAGAAACAGTGTAATACTGAAGACATAATTGGTAAGGGTATACCAGGAACACTAATTCAACAGAAGCCATGCGTCTCATGTTGATATCTTTCATGGAACATCGATATTAGAAGGCATATATTTTTTGGTCTGAAAAGAGATGAAAACGCTGATGGTACATTCACCAAACCATGTTCCTGTGGTTCTCAAGAAGAAACTTTGAGCTGAAGTGGGGAGACAATGTAAGGCAGAGATAACATTTCCAATGGACAAGCCTATCTCAATATTGAGCTTGCTGTTCTTAGAAAAAAGCAAGCTGCAACCTGTTCTAGACCCAGTATACTCAGTGCCAAATGAAGAACAAAGAACTGCAAATGCTGGTTTGCAAAAAAAGACACAGAGTGCTTGAGTGGGTCAGGCACAATTTCTGGAGAACATAAATAGGTGGCGTTTCAGATTGGAACCTTTCATCAGATTGTGGGAGGAGCTGGGGGGAGGAAAACAATTGTAAAGAGGAGGGGCTGGACAAAGCCTGGCAAGTAATGGGTGGAGTTCAACTCTGAAAAAGGAAATCTAGGAATGACAGAAGATGTTTTGTTAGATCTGAGGAGAGCAAAAGTTTTCCAAGAGCTCATATGCAAAGAGCTTGTACGCATGAATTTTTAGTATCCCGTTCAGTAAATATTATCGCAGAAGAATGCCAGTAGGAATCAGCACAACACCAGCAAGTAAACCAGCATCAGCAGTTCCTTGTTTCTCTGGTGAATATTGCATGTTGACATCACATTGGATTAAGACTGTAGCAAGGAAGGTAATGGTTTTGAAGTAGAGCGTAAAAGAGATGGAGTTAGAGTGTGACTGAAAGCTCAGAAATCTGATGAGCAGATGCAAAGAGAAGAATCTCAATAGTTTAAAGCACGTCACAGCTTAACTCAAGGTTAAGAAGTAGATGTTGAGCCCAAAGGATGTTACAAGACTGGAATTTTGTACTGGGGCTCGTCAACCATCAGAGCAAGTTCCTATTCCATCAGAGACAGATATCTCAAAGAAGAATATGGAATGATTTTGGTTAGATAACTATGAGCAAATGATCTAACAGCTCAACAGCAGTTACTGTGACTGCAACAAATTATTTGATGATAAAAAGGAGCTAACATGAGAAGCAGGCACCTCAGGGTAATGTTGTAGAGCAACATTGTCACAGGAGTACCAATCAACAGCATATATAAGCAAACCCCCATTGGGTAAGGGGAGAAGACGCTGCTTGCTGTGCTCGGTGGACTGAAAAGTTTCACCAGAAAAAATTTCAAGTATAGAACAGTACAAATGCATATGTGATCATCGGCTTCTTAGAATCACTGCTGTTCAGCCCTTCCATAGACCAGCAAAGGGATTGCAGGGAATATCTTTGAGAATGAGGACAATGGTTATTATGTTGCAATATTGTCCAGTCATAGACATGCATGCAGCAATCAACGGGACCTGATATTCAAAGGCAAAGGGGAAATCTGTTGGATGGAACTGTAGATGCAGGTTTAAACTGAAGATAGACACAAAATTCTGGAGTAACTCAGCGGGACAGGCAGCATCTCTGGAGTGAAGGAATGGGTGACGTTTCGGATCGAGACCCTTCTTCAGACTCGACCCGTAAACATAACACTTTCCTTCTCTCCAGAGATGCTGCCTGTCCCGCTGAGTTACTCCAGCATTTTGTATCTATCCAAGGGGAACTTGATCTCAAGTCCCAAAGGAATGATGTAATAGCGTACATTCAATGTTTCAATGGTCCTTTATTGTCACGTGTTCTGAGCTGGTGAAATTTGATTTACCGTGCAGTCATACAAAAAACACAACAAGATACAAAACTACATTGAGATTAAACATGAACAGCCATCACAGCAGCGTGTGAGAATCCCCAGGACACACAGCATAAGCGGAGACCCACAGCCATCAGTTCAATGTCCGGGCCACACACACGCTCCTTCACCGTGATGTGACCAGAGTTGTACAGATCAACGTCACTCTCTGTGCATTCCCGGTCCGCCCGAACAATCAGAAAGCCGTCCACACTCACATTAGAATCCAGGATGTCCCGTGTGGCGCGATGTCCCCGCAAACATCGAGATCGCTTCACTCACGGCACTCCCTCCGCACGTCCATCTTGTTTTTTCGGCGACCTCACATACCCCACTGTGATAGAAGGCAAATAACTTATACCTTCTTTCCTCATTTTGTCCCGTGGTCGGCACTCCCTCCGCACGTCCATCTTGTTTTTTCGGCGACCTCACATACCCCACTGTGATAGAAGGCAAATAACTTATACCTTCTTTCCTCATTTTGTCTCGTGGTCGGGCAAATTGAAATGTCCGCAGTCGGGGCGATCGAAGCCCTCGTAACAGGGCGATCATAAATAACATAGAATAAAATAACAAAACACACACTTAACACAGTTTAACATCCACCACAGTGAATCTACCAGGCACCTCCTCACTGTGATGGAAGGCAAAAATCTTAAAGTCTTTGTCTCTTCCCTCCTCTTCTCCCTCTGCATTGAGGCGATCCAGGCTTTCGATGTTGGGACCCCGCCGGGTGATGGTAAGTCCAGCGGCCGAATCTGAGCTCCGCTAACGGGCTGGTGCAAACTCCATGGCCCGGGGCTGTCGAAGCTGCCGAAGCTGCCACCCTCCAGTCCAGTGGACGAAGCTGTCATTGCAGGAGCTCCAGAAAACCGGTCACCAACCTGGGACCTGCGAGCTCCCGACGTTGTCTTCCACTGGGCCCGCGGCCGTGTCCACTGGGCCTGTGGCCGAGCCTCTGAGGCTCCGAGGTCGGGACGCCGCCGGCCACAACGCCACCACAGCCCCGAAGTCGGCCAGCAAGTCCTGGCTCTGACTTATCTCAGAGCCTCGAGGTCGGTCCCAGGTGGAGGCTGCCAGCACCAGACCAGTGTGACCACCAGACAATATCTGTCACATTCTACAGAGTAATGGGAGTGTGGAAATTGGTCTGAAGGTGCCCAGTAAACTGCTGAAGAAGACTAAATGATAGAGTCATAGTCACATAGCATTGAGTAAAGGGCCTGACCAACTTGGCTGTCATTCGCGCGCCATTTACACGACCTGCTAGCATGTGGGTAGCGTGTGGGTAGCATGTGGGTAGCACATGAGTAGCGCGTGGGTAGCATGGAACAGGCGCATGGAGTGGTGTGGAGGAGTGTGGACTTCGTACTGAACAAAATTATCACGCGCCACCAGCCTGTCGCGTAACTGACGGCCAAAGTGGGACAGGCCCAAGACCGTGGCGCGACGCAACGTCTCACCTTCAACAGCAGCAGAAGCAGGCAAATGATCGCCGAACTCGGCCAGAGCTCATGGCCGTTGTGGACCGGGATCCGCCCCCACTCCTACTTCCAGAGTGGGGCCAAGACGATTGGAGATAGACACAAAATGCTGGAGTAACTCAACAGGACCGGCAGCATCTTTGGAGAGAAGCAATGGGTGAGGTTTCGGGTTGAGACCCTTCTCAGGCACGTCATTCTTTAAATGACGTCACGCACTCCAGACGGCTGTGCAGACGCATGATGACGCGCACGACCATCGCACGTCAGTCACTACTGGCCTGTCGCATAAATGACAGCCCAAGTGGGACAGGCCATTAAGGCCCTTCACCTATAAGACATAGGAGCAGAATTAGGCCATTTGGCCCACCAAGTCCCATCGAGTCTATGCTAAATATCAACCACCGTTTTACCCAAATTAACATTAATACATTATTGTATTCTCCCCATATTCTCATCAGCTTCTCCAAGATTCTCCCATCCATTTACACATCAGGAACAGTCGAGAGTGAAACAACCCCCTCCCCAGGTACCTTCCCCTGCAACCGCAGAAGATGCAACACCTGTCCCTACACCTCCTCCCTCGACTCTGGCCAGGGACCCTGACAGTTCTTTCAGATTAGGCAGAGGTTCACTTGCACCTCCTCCAACCTCATCTACTGTACCGTTGTTCAAGATGTGGACTATTATACATTGGCGAGACCAAACGCAGACTGGGCGATCATTTTGCAGAACACCTTCGCTCAGTTCGCATGAACCAACCTGATCTCCCGGTTGCTGGAAACTTTAATTCTCCTTCCCATTCCTCCACAGACCTTTTTGTCCTCGGTCTCCTCCATTGCCAGAGTGAGGCTAAACGTAAATTGGAGAAACAGCATCTCATATTTTGCTTGGGCAGCTTACAGCCCAGTGGTATGAATATTGATTTCTCTCACTTCAGGTAGCCCCGGCATTCCCTCTCTCTCTATCCCTACAACCAGAATATGCAGTTCTGTCTTACACAATGCTGAGAATATTATTCTGCACTTTGTATCTTACACATACAGTGGCTAGATAACGTACCAACCCGCACTTTTTTGTGCTGCACCCTTTAACCCACGGTTGGATTGTGTCCCATAGACAAAGTCCACAACAGTTATTCATCCCGAATCCAACAGTGTCTCGTAAATCAGGATTTCTACACCAAGATCACCAGGGGCATAAGGTGTATTGGAATGCCACCATCTTCAGGTTTCCTTCCACACACCATCATGACCAGCAAATACATCCCCAGTACTTCATCACTGCTGAGTCTATATCCAAGAACCAATGCCCAAATGTGACGTGGAAGCAGTCTCTCTGAGCATGTTGCAGTAGTTTACAGTGCATAGGTTCAAGGTTAAAGCGATACGGTGAGAGGGGAACAGTTTAATGGAGATGTGCGGAGCAAGTTTTTTACACAGAGAGCAGTGGGAGCCTGGAACACATTGGTGGTGGTGGAGGCAGATTCAATAGTGACATTTAAGAAGCTTTTAGATAGGCACATGGAAGTGCAGGGAGTAGAGAAATATGGATCATGTACAGGCAGATGAGATCCGTTTAACTTGACACAAACATTGAGGTCCAAAGGGCCAGTTCCTGTGCTGTACTGGTCTACGTTCTAAGATGACGACTTGAAAGCTTGAGGGTGTGCACCACCAGATTCAGGTACAGCTACTGAACGGTCCTAAATCAGCTGGGGTGCTGTCTGATTCACCTCTACCACAAAGTGGACATTGGATTTTGTCAATGCAATTGATGCATTACAATGCTGAGAATAATATTCTGTATTCTGTATCTTCCCCTTCCTCTACCTATTGTACTGGAGTTTGCCTTGTTTGTATTTACAGTATGTATGGTGTTAACCAATGTGATTGGAAGGTATGCAAAGCAAAGCTTTTCACTGTACCTTGGTATATGACAATAATAAACCTAAACCTACACCAACACTTGGGTCATTCAGCTAGACTAATGGAGTCAAAGAAAGTTTACGTCAAAGTCCTGTTTTCACCAATCTTTCTACCACCACGCACAAGAAGCACAAGAAGTGCAAGACAGACACCATTGTGCGCAGATGCCGAGAAGTGGGTTCAGCTCTGGCTCAACAACTTCTAATCTTGTGTGTGGGCTCAATAAGAAGAAGAAGCTTGACTAACGAACCCCTACTTGGGCATTATAGCACTGTGCAATACCACAAACATACTGTGGAAACAGCAAGCAGTACTCAATAGCAACTTGAAGCTGATGCATTCAAACTCCTCTCCCAGCAACAAAAACGCAGCTAATGCCAAGTTCCAACTCCAGTAGTCTGGGCATGTTGATTGATGCCGTTGGATGCAGTAGTTCATGCAGATTCATGCATTAGGTTGTGCTTGGTCAGGGGTCTGGTCGTGAGGTTCAATAGGTGATTTTTCTTTGTTGAGACGTAGTCGGGTGCTTCGGAAGGCCAGAGGGCTGCAAATCTTGCCAGTCTTGGCCTCGCAGGTCAGGTCCGATCAGGTTGTACCACCATAACATGTCCATGGCAGATGCCACCTCCTTGGCTCTTGCCTAAGATTGCGTCTGGATAACAAGGACCTACATCTGACTCCTATGAATTGACTATAGTTCTGCATTCAAAACCATAATTCCAACCAAACTCCAAACCCTAGGAGTCCGCACCACTCTGTGCTACTGAATCCGTGGCTTCCTGATCTACAGACTGCAATCAGTAAGGTTAGATGACAAAATAACTTCCATGATAATTCTCAACACAAGTGCCCCACAAGGGTACTTTCTCTGCAGCTTACTAAACTCCCGATACACTCATGACTGTGCGGTGAAATTCTGCTCTTTTTCCATTTACAAATTTGCAAATGACAGCTCCACAATGGGCTCAATTTTAAACAATAATGAGACAGAGTACAGGAATGAAATAGAGAGTTCAGTAGCATGGTGTCGAGAGAACACCCTCTCCCTCATTATCAACAAAAACAAAGGAGCTAGTCACTGACTTTAGGAAGCGAGGTGGAGTACGTATCCCAGTGTGTATCAATTGTGCTGAAATGGACATGGAGCTTCAAGTCTCAATTTAAATTTCATCAGCGATTTTTCCTGGTCCAACTACAATGATGCTAAGGACAGGAAAGCACAACTCTGCTTCCTCAGAAGATGAAGAAAATTCAGCTTGCCTACAATTACTATCACCAGTTTCCACAGATGAACCTTTGAAAGCATCATTTTTATAATGTTATTTATTTTATTTAAAAAAGTTTTTTTTTTTTTAATTTTATCTCTTTCCTTGACGGAGATGCCACTTTTTCTGAGTCATATCGTCATCCGCACTGCTGCCTAACATCGTGGAGCTGGGATCGGCTCCGGGAACTCCAGCTGCAGCAACTTTGACTGCCCTGATTGTGGGAGCCACGATCGCCCCCGATACGCGGGATTCGATCACCCCGACTGTGAGGCAAAAGGAGGAAGAAGGTAAAAGTTATTCGCCTTCCATCACAGTGAGGAGTGCGAGGTACCGGAAGCAAGATGGATGCTGCCTGTGCTGGTGGGGACTCGGAGGGATTATCGTGAGTGCAGTGGACTCTGTGCTGCAGGGATGTCATGCAATGAGAGTGTTCTGGAGTGCAGATGGCTTTCTGACTGTTCGGGCGGACAGGGACTGCAGAGAGAGTGACAGGCAGTCGGTGCAACTCTGGTCACATCTCGTGAAGAGCGTGTGTGTGTGGCCCGGACATTGGACTGATGGCAGACACAAAATGCTGGAGAAACTCAGCGGGTGAGGCAGCATCTATAGAGAGAAGGAATTGCCGATGCTTCGGGCCGAGACCCTTATTCAGACTAATTCCTTCTCTCCATAGATGCTGCCTCACCCGCTGAGTTTCTCCAGCATTTTGCGTCCACCTTCAATTTTACCAGCATCTGCAGTTCTTTCTTAAACATTGGACGGATGGCTGTGGGTCTCCGCTTATGCTGTGTGCCTAGGGATCACCCGCTGAGTTTCTCCAGCATTTTGCCAGTATATATTAATGCACTTGTACCATATCAACACTAATCCTTCAATACAAGGCAGTTCCTCCTCTCTGAGGCCAAGACTGTGCCGCTGGGGCAAGCCTGAGACTACCAGTACCAACCCACTTGCCCACAGATGATGTGGACTGTGTCCTCATATGGAGAGAAAAACAGAGCTGCTGGAACGAGCCCAAGACCACCAGCATCTCGCATCTGGGCAGGTGAGCAACTGGGGCAAGCATGAGACTGTCAGTGTCTCAGCTTTGAGGGCAATGCTGAGCCGTCAGGGCAAGCCCATGATCGACAGCAGTACCCCACTTACCCACAGACAATGAGGGACGACACCCCCTCACAGACGCGGACCATCTCGTCACTATCATCCTTCAATATAAATCAACCTGTTCCCGTGCGTTCATTGTTACAGTGTGAAGTCATTGTTACAGTGTCATCCCTGATGTAATATTTTTGCACTAAAGATGAAAACCATGAGCGAGTTCATGATTGGGGAGAAAGTTGACCACTGAGATGATGCTAATTTTTAGTTTTCTATTTTTGAATTCCAAAAGCAATAAAGTGAATGAATAAGCAGAGACTGACATTTAGTTTAGTTTAGTTTAGAGATATAGAGCTGAAACAGGCCCTTCGGCCCACCGGGTCCGTGCCAACCAGCAATTCCCGCACATTAACACTGTTCTACACACACTAGGGACAATTTACATTTATGCCAAGCCAATTAACCTACAAACCTATACGGCTTTGGAGTGTGGGAGGAAACTATAGATCTCGGAGAAAACACATGCAGGTCACAGGGAGAACGTACAAACTCCATACAGACAGCACCCGTAGTTGGGATCGAACCCATGCCTCCGACGCTGCAAGCGCTGTAATGCAGCAACTCTACCACTGCACCACCATGCTGCCCAGTATTGCTACAAGTATTGTTGTATTTATTAATATGAACAATACTGGATGCTAAGAATGAGGACTACAATATTTATATGCCTGCATGAGGTTTGTTGAGTTGACTAGACATTTGCAGTGAATCTATTTATTCAGCAAATCCCTGTATGTGTTGTCAGGAGTTGAAGAGGATAAAGAAATTAATGAAGAAAATGGCTTACCTCTCGATAATAAATAATATATATTAAGATGACATCTGCCACAACATAAAAGCAATGCTCTGTGTCACAATTTACAACAATTTATTAATATTATGATTGAAACCATTGTCTCTTTTAATCTTTCTTTAAATGGCAAAAATGCGAATTTGTGTAATTCATTCTGTATGTTAACAGCAAATTCATTATTGTGAAGATAAGTAAAACATTTGCTATTAATAATCTGACTGTTGCCTCCTTCAGTAATGCTGAAACAACAACTGCAAGTAGATTTTGTCTCAAGGTAAATATGATAGTCTGAGAGGTATTATCTCAGGAAAGGCCCAAAATACAGTATTTAATTGGTGTAGGCTAATTTCAATTGTATTCACTAAATTGCCGATGCAAATCGCTTTCTGAGTAGCCATCTTACTGGAGACATCTTACTTAAAAGAAAGCCTTGAACCAATGTAATACCTTCCATGGCCCACGCCATCATAAAAACGCTGACAATGAGGTTTTTTGCAAACTACAGAAGAAGGCAGCCAAAACATACGCATAATCACCAATGTGACAGAAACATCACTTATTTATGTATTGTTTAGTAGGTAATTGTTGTAAAGATGTGGGGCTAAGACGCAAGTGTGGTGGTCGATGACGGCACCGACCGACGGGTGGGGACAATAGACAATAGGTGCAGGAGGAGGCCATTCGGCCCTTCGAGCCAGCACTGCCATTCAATGTGATCATGGCTGATCATCCTCAATCAGCACCCCGTTCTTGCCTTTTCCCCATATCCCCTGACTCCGCTATCTAATTCTCTCTTGAAAGCATCCAGAGAACCGGCCTCCACCGCCTTCTGAGGTAGAGAATTCCACAGACTCACAACTCTCTATGTGAAAAGGTTTTTCCTCATCTCCATTCTAAATGGCTTATCCCTTATTCTTAAACTGTGGCCCCTGGTTCTGGAGTCCCCCAACATCGGGAACATGTTTCCTGCCTCCAGCATGTCCAAACTGTTAATAATGTTATATGTTTCAATAAGATCCCCTCTCATCCTAAATTCCAGAGTATACAAGCTCAGCTGCTCCATTCTATCAACATATGACAGTCCCGCCATCTCGGGAATTAAACTGGTGAACCTAAGCTGCACTCCCTCAATAGCAAGAATGTCCTTCCTCAAATTTGGAGTATAAAACTGCACACAATACTCCAGGTGTGGTCTCACTAGAGACCTGTACAACTGCAGAAGAATCTCTTTGCTCCTATGCTCAACTCTTATTATGAAGGTCAACATGCCATTCGCTTTCATCACTGCCTGCTGTAGCTACATGCTTACTTTCAGTGACTGATGAACAAGGACCCCCAGCTCCCAATGTTCTTCCCCCTTTCCCAACTTGACACCATTTAGATAATAATTTGCGTTCCTATTTTTGCTACCAAAGTGGATAACCTCAAATTTATCCACATTAAACTGTATCTGCCATGCATCTGCCCACACACCCAATCTGTCCAAGTCATTGCCACCCAGCTTTGTGTCATCTGCAAATTTGCTAATGTTACTTTTAATCCC
Source organism: Leucoraja erinaceus (assembly GCF_028641065.1). Classification (NCBI taxonomy): domain Eukaryota; kingdom Metazoa; phylum Chordata; class Chondrichthyes; order Rajiformes; family Rajidae; genus Leucoraja; species Leucoraja erinaceus. Next base: position 36,643,307 of record NC_073395.1, on the reverse strand, counting down.
GTCATCTAGATCATTAATGTATATTGTAAATAGCTGCGGTGTCAGCACCGAGCCTTGCGGTACCCCACTAGTCACTGCCTGCCATTGTGAAAGGAACCCGTTAATCCTTACTGTTTGTTTCCTGTATGCTAACCAATTTTACTATCCATGTCAGCACCCTACCCCCAATACCATGTGGTTTAATTTTGCCCACAAATCTCCTATGTGGGATCTTATCAAATGCTCTCTGAAAGTCTGGCTCTCCCTTGTCCATTTTCCTATCGCATTAGATAGAGTTAGATAGAGCTCCAGGGGCTAGTGGAATCAAGGGATATGGGGAGAAGGCAGGCATGGGTTATTGATTGGGGACGATCAGCCATGATCACAATGAATGGCGGAGCTGGCTCGAAGGGCCGAATGGCCTCCTCCTGCACCTATTTTCTGTATTTCTATGTTTCTATGTTTCCTAGTTACATCGTCAAAAAATTCCAGAAGATTAGTCAAGCATGATTTCCCCTCCATAAATCCATGCTAACTCAGACCGAACCTGCTACTGCTGTCCAAATGTGCCGCTATTTCATCTTTTATGATTGACTCCAGCATCTTTCCCACCACCAATGTCAGGCTAACTGGTCTATAATTCCCTGTTTTCTCTCTCCCGCCTTTCTCAAAAAGTAGGATAACATTAGCTACACTACAATCCACAGGAACTGATTCTGAATCTAAAGAATATTGGAAAATGATCACCAATGAGTCTATGATTTCCAGAGCCACCTCCTTAAGTACCCTGGGATGCAGATCCTCCTGATTACTTTTACTGATTGTATGCCTCCTTTCCACCTTCCCCTCAGCTTACATTGAACCATGCTACATTTCCTTAACATCGTCTGCTTTGATCTGCCATTTTCACACCTTACCCTTCCATATCTCTAGACTCCCTCTCTCCTGACTCACAGTCTAAAGAAGGGTCTCGAACCAAAGCGTTACCCATTCCTTCTCTCCAGAGATGCTGCCTGAGTTACTCCTGCATTTTGTGTCTATCTTCAGTGAACATCGGGAACAATGAGTTAACACGATAAACAGAGAAAAATGCAGGGCTGCAAGATGAAACAAGATCAGTGAAATTGCTGACATACATAATAGACCAAAAGGGTTTTGGGCTGTAAGCTTCTTAGATTTATAAATTAAAAATAGCATCATCTAGAAGTTAATTAATACAGTGTTGTTGTCAACAGATGATAATGCATCAAATGTGGTCAGTGGTGTGAACACATGCATTCAGCATTGAAACCATGCCACTTGCCACATTGGCAGAGACTGGAAAACAGGTGACCTGGACCTTCGTTGATATTTGCATTAAAGCATTAGCTCGATGGCATTTGCAAACGGTGAACTTCACATGTATTTTTCACAAACCCTTTCCAGAGCTGTTCATACAAATATTTGACCTATGAGTTATTTGCAACAAAATGAACCATCTAACTGAAATCCAAATACTCTAAAATGAATCACGGAATTACAAAAATTACATAATTTAATTGCTTACATTTGTGCAGGCAGCGAGTCTTTAACAAAAAGTGTTCTGTTTGTTCTTGGCAAGGTTTTGGCATTTGCCCAAGTCCTACTGTCTAAAATTATGGATCTACTGGTTTCGTAGCAGCAAAGCTGTAAAAGAATAAAATCAATATTTAAAAAATAGTTTTGGAAGAAGGCGGAGATAATATGATTATTGTGAATATTTTCCAATATTGTGGCCAGCCTTTAAAAAAGAATTGACAATTTAACATTCTGGTTCCTGATCACAATATAAAGCGAATCATGGTTATACAGCAATGAAACTAGCCACTCAGCATGCCACAGCCAGGCCAGCCATTTTGCCCATCCACACTAATCCCACAGTTTGCTTTAAGTCCATATCCTTCTATGTAGACACCATAAACTGCAGATGCTGGAATTTTGCAGAGAATACTAAGTGCTGGAGTATCTCAGCAGGCCAGTCAGCATCTGTATGGCTGTACGTGTAATGCTAGAAGCTAAAGTACTCATGTTGCTTCAGTGGATGAACTCTCCAGTATTTCCTCTCTGTGTGTTACTCTCACATTCTCCCTGATTAGTAATGCAACTCTTTCACATATTTCCACTCACTATCATATCTGAAACAACAAAATCCTGAAACATTGCTGTGCCAGTCCTGCCCGTCTTGCAACTAAAGCACTGCAATGCTTTCATATCATAGTTCCAAGCACTCCAAGCTTCTGGTCATCTGCTTTGTTGAGGATACTCTCCCTGACCCATGAGGAAATTCTTCTTATGATCCACAACAACCTATGCATGATGGGAGTGGAAACTTCTCATTTTAATGAAAAGGTAGTTCCTTAACTAAGAGAAAATGCGGGAACAAAAATACATTCAATAGCTGCCGGTTCTCATGAGAAGTCTGGTAATTCTGGTGGCTGAGATGCCATTTGTTTCCCACTGAAATCAAAATAGATCAAATCATTTCAACATGAATACAATGTCCAGTTGACCTCTCTGATACAGCAGCAAAAAAACAGATTGAAAGACATGAAATTATGGAGCTGCAAGGAAATAGAGAAATGACCTGATCTTGCATTTCATGTCAAGAACTGTCTAGACATGGAACCATAGCTGAAGTTCTTTCCACAGAATGTCATACATATCTTGATTCTTGATTATTATGGGTGTCAGTTATGGGGAGAGGCAGGAGAATGTGAATAGGAGGAGAGATAGATCAGCCACGATTGAATGGCAGAGTAGCCCTGATGGGTCGAATAGCCTTACTCTACCCCCTTCACTTATAACCTTATGACATATCATAATGTCTGTCTTAGAACTGAAGCTGCAACTGCATTATTCATCAGAGAGATCTAATTATGCAAGATCTCAACCCAAAATATTGACCATCCTTTTGCTTCCACAGGTTCTGTTTGTCGTGCTAAGCTACTTCAGCAGTTTATTTTTTGGTGTAGATTCCAGCATCTACAGTCCCTTTGTGTCTCCATTCAAATTAGGCGGTGGGGTTTCCAAGCACTCCCCGAAGTAGGCTTTTGGTGATGAGCATGTCCTTATCTCCTGCCCCGAGTTCCCCATCCATCCTAAGGAGCCAAACACAGCCAGCACAGCAGGGCTGCAAACAGTGTCACCATTAAAGGCTCCCATGGAATGACCAGCTCAAAGGTTAAATGCTTGAGCTCAAAAATAAAAACACATAGGCTCAATAGGTCAGGCCAAAACTGCTCAAAGAGAACAGAGATAATGTTTCAGGTTGAAGACCTTTGCCAGGACTGGGAAGGAGAGAGATTAAAACAAAACTACTTGAGCATGTTAGCTGAAGCAATCTTGGTTGGACTTTGCAGTGAGTAACCTGCAGTCATTTCTGAAGTTGCCTGGTCAGTTCTTCATGATGCCAGTGAGGTGACCCATTAAATAGCAAGAAAAGCAATAAACTGATGCGATGTCCGCTAATTCTAATGACATTGATCCAGAACAGTTGTAGCATGAAAAATTGAGTTCTGATTTATTTCTCTAACAGGTGAAACATGACCAATTGACATCATAACTGACATTGAGAGAAGGCTGTGTGCCATTCTGATCACCCCATTACATGAAGGACGTGGCGACTTTGGAAAGGGTTCAGAGGAGGTTTACCGGAATGATGCCTGAATTAGTGGTTATCAGCTACAGGGAAACGTTAGCCAGACTTGGATTGTTTTCTCTGGAACGAGGAGGTTGCAGGGAGATCTGTTAGAAGTATATAAAGATGTGAAAGGCATAGAGGTCAGAATCCTAAAGGGCATTGCTTTAAGGTGAGAGGGGCAAAGTTTAAAGGAGATGTGCAGGTCAAGTCTTTGCTGCCAGGGGTGATGGTTTAAGCAGAGACGATAGTCGTATTTAAAAGAGTTTGGATAGGCATATAAATATGCAGGGAAAGGAGGGATATGGGTTAAGTGCAGGTTGGTAAGTGATGTCTTGGCATTATGGTCGGCACAGATGTTGTGAGCAGAAGGGCCTGTTCTTGTGCTGTACTGTTTTATATTCTATGTCAGGCATAATAACAAGGAACTGATACAGAGATGGATAGACCATGTTACTAATTACTGTAATTTTACTTAGAAATTATCAGCAGGATGAACTAAACTCAATAAAATTGAATTTTGTATGCTAAGTGCTTAAAACTTGCTGCCACATAATTCAATTTCTAGCAAAAATGCAATATATTACTTAACGCTGAAATTAAAAGGAAAGTTTTGCTTCATCAGCTTCAGTGAATTCTTTGGAAAAGTGACAAGGAAGGATGTCGAGAGTAACAGGGTAGAGGTAATATATTTGGATTTCTAAAAGTCTTCGACAGATAAATTGATGATGAAGAAAAATATAGCATGGAGACTGGCCCTTCAGCCCACTGAGTCCATGCTGACCATCGCTCACCAGTTCAGATTAGTTCTATATTATCCCACTTTTGTGTCCACTCCCTACATTTTGGGGCAATTTATAGAAGCCATTTAACTTACATATCCTCGTGTCTTTGTGATTTGGGAGAAAACCGGAACACCTGGAGGAAGCCTACAACAGCCATGGAGAGAACTTGCAAATTCCACATAGTCAGCACCCAAGGTTGAGATCGAACCTGGGTGCCTGGCGCTGTGAGTCAGCGTCTCTATCAGCTGCGCCCAAGCCCATGAATAAGGCAATAAGGGTATGGAGACTGGGACCAAATGGCGGAATCAGCATGTTGCTGATTAAGAGGAATAAATGAAATGTAATTAACATATATTATATTTCATTTATTCCTCTTAATATACACAATTATAAATTATATATATTATACATTATAGTTGCCTGAGATGCTGCAGAAAGTTCCCAGATGCTACAGATTAGAATCAATACCTTCTGATTCAGGCAGCTCCCTGAGAAATCTCTTCTGCACCCACTTTGAAACCTCCCTTCTTATAATGGGGTGACCAGAACTACATACAATACTCGACATGTGGCCTAACTAAAGTTCTATAAAGCTACAACATGACATCCTAATTCTAGGAAACACACACCTCCAGATTCAGGGACAGTCTCTTCCCAGCTGTTATCAGGCAACTGAATCATCCTATCACAACCAGAAAGCAGTGCTGAACTACTATCTGCCTCTTTGGTGACCCTTGCACTATCCTAGTTCGGACGTTGCTGTCTTTGCCCTGAATGTCATTCTCTTATCATTAAACTAGACACACTTAAATGGCTCGATTGTAATCATCTATTGTCTGGAAAGCAAGCAACAATAGCTTATATGTGAAAATAAATTAAACTGAACTAATACTCAATGCCACAACAATGAAGGGAAGTGCATCATATGCATCTCTACCATTCTATCTGCTTGCGTTGCTACTTTCAGAGAGCTATGGACTGGAACCCCAAGGCCGCTCTGCCCATCAATAGGCAATAGGCGGCGCGGCTCTGGCCAGCAGTGGCCTCTGCAGCCTGTCCGCGTTTTTATTATTTTTTGTCTGTGTTTTTATGTAGTGTTTGTTATTTTATGTTGGGGTGTGTGTGGGGGGGGGTGGGGGGGTGGGAGGGGGGGGGGAACTTTTTGAATCTCTCCCTGCACTGGAGCCCCGACCTTTTCTCGTCGGGTCTCAGTCGTCGTTGAGGCCGCAACGAGGAGCGGCCTCCAACAGGAAGAGACCGGGGACTCAGGTGCCGACTCACCGTTGCCGTCGCGGAGCTGGCCGAGTCCGGAGCGGTGGAGGAGCGCTGCTGCTGCTGATGCTGTTGCTGCTGCTGCTGCTGCTGCTGCTGCTGCTGCTGCTGCCGGAGAGTCGGAGGCTCTCTACAGGTCTGTGGACGACGGCGCCGGGAGCCCACGGCTCCCTGGGGGGAGACCGCTTTTCGGGGCTTCTGCGGCGGCGACTTCTCCCGCCCGAGTTGCGGGGTCGAAGAGCTCCTGGAGCGGGGCCTACATCACTGCCCCGCGCGGCTGGAATGGCCGCGGACTCTGCGAGCGCACACCGGGGGCTCCAACATCAAGACCCGGTGTGCGACCTCGCATCACCCGGCGTGGCTTTAATGGCCGCGGGACAATCGCCATCGCCAGCCGGGGGCTATGACTTTGACTCTGACATCGGGGGGGGGGGGGGGAGAGTGCAGTGGAGAGAGAAGTTTATTTGGCCTTCCATCACAGCTATGTGATGGATGTTTATGTTAAATGTAATTATGTTGTGTCTGGGGTCTATTTGTGTGTAATGTATGGCTGCAGAAACGGCATTTCATTTGGACCTCCAGGGGTCCAAATGACAATTAAATTGACTCTTGACTCTTGACTCTTGACTCTTGACTCAATGCATTAAGGATCCTGTAAATGTTTATCTTCCCTTTACCTTTGAGTTCCCAATGTGCAACACCTCACACTTGCCCGGATTAAACTCCATTTGCCATTTGTGCCCGCAGCTGTAACTGATCTATATCCCGTTGCATCATTCGACAGCTTCCCACATTGTTCACAGCTTTGAGTCATCTACAAACTTACCAACCAACCCATCACAAATAGCAGAGGTCTCAGCAAAGATACTGCTGAACACATTGGTCACACCTCTAGCCAGAATAACACCGGTCCACCACTACCATCTTTCTTCCCTAGATAAATGCAAACCACCAAAGCCATGCCAACTGCCACTAATAAACACATTCTCTTCCTAGTGCATATAAATCCTGTCTCTATGAATCTTCTTGCATAAGTTCCTTTTTTTTAATTAAATAAGTACACTATTTTTGCTCCTCAGCAAGTTATTACCACTCCTCTATATTGATAAATAAATCAGTCTTGCTCAATGTTTATTGAACAACTTGGTTTTATTCCTATGTAAGAACATTGAAATGAAGGGTAGTCCAGCCATTCTGGTTTGTAATGGAGGCATGGACAATCTGCACATCCATCTGAAGAAGAGTCTCGACCTGAAACATCACCCATTCCTTCTCTCCAGAGATGCTGCCTGTCCCGCTGATTTACTCCAACATTTTATGTCTACCATCCATTGTTGAAATGGACTGATTGAGATCAAAGTGGCAGCGGGCATGAGAGGTGGCCTAGATGTGACAGAAGTGACTGAATGATGGGACTAGGAATAGAGTCAAGGTAAGAAGAAATAATTTATATGCAACAAGAACAGGCTGAAATAATGTTTGGCAGCATAGCCCTGATTTTAGGACTCAGACAGAAGGTAGAAGTGTATTGTCTGTGGTTGGGTCTATAAAATGGCAGCTCTGGAGGGGGGATTTCCAGAAAGGAGAGGTTAATGATTGGGAGACAATGACCTGACGCACTCCAAGTAACTCATTGGTTCCGTTTATGACGTAAATTATTTTTTTTCCTCAGCGTCAGTGTAGGTCGTACCATGGGAACTGCAATGTGCAATGGCAGGGGCCAGCCATCTCTTTTTTTTTAAAACACTTACATTGAGTGCATGCTGCTGTCATGCTATGCTGAAATAAAAACAGGAACAGCGATTATCCTTATGTGTAACCACTTTGAAATGTAATTGCAACTGAACTTGCCACATGGGTGATTTTGGATCCAAGCACTCCGTTTAATTATGTACTTATTCCTCAGATGTAACTTTCAATGAAACAGCTGCAGGCCCATTTGTAGGATCCTGACAACATTAGAAACCTGAACACCTGACCTTAACGTGTGCGCTTACAATTGTTATTCATCTGTCTGAGTCATTTCTGCACAGTCACATTTATTAAAGAAGCCTTAATACAGGTAGGATATTCTGAAAGGTACCGTGTGCCAGCAGAATTGCCCCACAGTGACACAATCATCTCTATTGTAAGTATTATTAGATAATACTTTGGCTTTGTGCTTGGCTCTCTTAGTTGAGTGTTTATCCTGGAGTTATAGCACAAGTACTTTGTGTTTTAATTGTAATTTATTGTAGTAACCGACAGAAATATCTTGCTCATTCTGGAATCTCGTCCAACGTACATCCTCCTGATCATTCCTGTCAAACTCTAACATAATATCAGCTAAGCATCGAGGGAACCATAGATAGACACAAAATGCTGCAGTAACTCAGTGGGACAGGCAGCATCTCTGGAGAGAAGGAATGGGCAACATTTCCGGTCGAGACCCTTCTTCAAACTGAAGAAGGACCTCCAATCTGAAGAAGAGTTGCCAACCAAAACATCGCCCATTCCTTCTCTTCATAGATGCTGCCTCACCCGTCGAGTTACTCCAGCGTTTTGTGCCTACCTTCGATTTTACCAGCACCTGCAGTTCTTTCTTACACAGAGAAAGAATGCATGATCTGCAGTTCTTTCCGACACATTAGAGGAAACCATTTTCTATTGCTTTTCTTCCAGCGTTTTAACCTCTGGGTGATCTTCAATTGATTCACCTGAAAAACTAGAGAGGAACAAGGGAGACACACAGAACTGCTAATATTGGAAACTTGAGCAAACCAAAAGGTGCTGGAGGAGCTCAGTGGGTCAGGCCACATCGTTGGAGGGAATGGGCAGACAACATCCCAGGTCCAGACCCTTCCAGATGTTGCCTGACCCACTGAGTTACAAAGAACACAAAGTGCTGGAGTAATCCAGCGAATCGGCAGCATATCTGGAGGACATGGATAGGTGATATATTGAGATGATGCCTGACCTCCTGAGTTACTCCATCACCTTGTGTTCTATGCAAGAATACAGCATCTGCAGCTCCATATGTCTCTCTATCTCTCTGTCTCTCTTCCTCCAGCACTTTGTATCCTGCTCAAGAGACCTACACGCCCTAGAATCAAGGAGAAAGGGGCAGATAAATAGTTGATGATGAAGCAAAAGATCAATAAGAACAATGCAAGTTGCAATTACCCCTCCCTCCCACCCCGCATCTTACCCATAACAGCTCCTTGATGAAACAGAAGCCATGCTTCTCTTGTTCCCAAGATTCCCTTGAAAGGGAGAAGAGGATTATGAGCATAGTCTGTTGAAGTATTTTTTGTGGCAGCAGCGGTAGAGTTGCTGCCTTACAGCACTTACAGCGTCAGAGACCTGGGTTGGATCCGACTATGGGTGCTGTCTGTATGGAGTTTGCACGTTCTCCCCGTGACCACATGGGTTTTCTCCGAGATCTTTGGTTTCGTCCCACACTCAATTCTCAATTCCTTGACTGAGGAAGGCCAACATGCTAAAAGCCTTCTCCTGCAACCTATCTACCTGTGATGCCATTTGCAGGAAACTATGTACTTTTATTTCTAAATCCCTCTACTCCACAACCTCTTCAGAGCCCCAGCATTCAATGTGGAGGTGCTGCTCTGGTTTGACTTCCCAAAATACAAAACCTCACATTTATCCGATTTAAACTCCATCAGCCATTCCTCGGCCCACGTGCCCAGTTGATCAATATCCCGCTATAATTTTCAATAACCATCTTCACCTTTACAATACTACTTATTTTAGTTGCATCTGCAAACTTACTAATTATGCCTTGTACATTCTCATCCAAATCATTGATATGGGGCCACAAGCAGCAACGGACCCAGCACCGATCCCTGAGACACACAAACTGGTCAGAAAATAATTCCTTCCACCATCACCCTATATTTCTTTCCATGAAGCCAATTCTGTACCCAGTCAACTAGCTCTCCCTGGATCCAATGCTCCCAGAGCAGCCTACCATGCGGAACCTCATCAAAGGACTTAATGAGGTTCACATAGGCTATGTCTACGGCCCTGCCCTCAACAATTTTCTTGGTTAATTCTGCAACATTATCAATCAAATTTGTGAGAACAATCACCCACATACAAAGCCATGCTGACTATCCCAAAACAACCTGTCTAACCAAATGCATGTATAACTTATTCCTCAGAATCCTCTCCAATAATTTTCCCACCACAGATGTTAAGCTTATTGGTCTATAGTTCCCAGGTTTCTCTTTGCAGCCCTTCCTAAATAGTGACACATGTTAGCCACCCTCCAGTCTTCCAGCATCTCTCCTTGGTCAGGCAATGATTCATATATCTTAGTCACGACTCCTACACTCTCTTCTCTTGGTTCCCACAATGTCCTTGGATATATTTAATCCGGCCCTCGAAATGCATCTACTTTCATATGTTTTCCAGATCCAACACCTCCTTTAAATAATTAGGAACTGTCCTCAAGGCACCTCCATTAAGCATCCCAATGTCCTTGGTCTTTGTGTCTTTCTTCACTGTAAAATCAAAGGAGGAATAATCATTGAGAATCTTGCCCATCTCCTGCAGCTCCACACATAGATGGATCCGCGGGAGATTTAGTTTCTGAGAGGCCCTATTCTCTCTCTCAAGATACCCTTTTTCCATGAATATACTTCTAAAATCTCCTTGAATGCTCATTAATCTTCTGCCAGAGCTATCCTCTTCTTACTCTTTTGATATACTTTGAGGAATGTTCCTCAATCGCCTCTACTCCAGGGATACATTTGACCCTAGCTGGCTAAACCTGACTCAAGCCTCCTACTTTTTCTGTGCAGAATCTTAATTTCTCTCATCGTTCCTTACACTTACCAACCTTGCCCTTCACTTTTAACGGCAACATGTTTACATGTACACCTGGAACTCTCATGATCACGTTTCTTTAACAATCCCACTTTCCGGACATCCCTCTGCCCACAAACAACCTAATCCGATCATCTTTTGCAAGCTCCTGTCTAAACTATCAAAGTTGGCCTTACACCAATTAAGGAGTTTGTGGACTATCCCTGTCCTTATCCAAAACTAGTTTAAAACTGTGATTGCTGGTCCCAAAAGGCTGGCCAACTGACACTACATTCACTTGCCCTGCACAAATCCCAAATACTAGGTCAAGCGTTGCCCTCTTTTCCTTGTAGGGCCCTCTGCATATTACATTGAGGAAACTTTCCTGAACACATTAAAAAAATTCCACCCCATCTAAACTCTTGGCACTTTGGCAGTCCCAGTGTATAACGAGAAAGTTAAAATCCCCTACCATGACAACCCTATTGATCTTGCAGCTGATATCAATCTCCCAGAATATATGTTCCTCTATTCCTGCTGACCAGCATTTTCTGAATTATTGGACGTCCCTCTTGTAAGTACCAGATGTGACTTTATTACACTTTTTTTACACAATGCAACAATGAACTCCCCAGTGAACCCATTGAATTGAATAATATACCAGCTCCCCAGATCCTGCAAACCTATCCTAATTCCCAGCCCCTGAAGTTCTGGTTCAGAAACTGGTCCACAGTCCTGATAGTGCGTTCGGCCGAACGCACTATGGGAACTTCACTCACCCCCCTGCAGGAACTATACAACAGGAGGTGCAACTCCAGAGCAAACAAAATCATGAGAGACCTCTTCCACCCCTGCAACGGACTATTCCAGCCGCTACGGTCAGGCAAACGCCTCCGTTGCCATGCAGTGAGAACGGAGAGGTTGAGAAGGAGTTTCTTCCCAGAGGCAATTCGGACTGTAAACGCCTTTCTCACCAGGGACTAACTCTCCAGAACGTTTTTCCTTCTATTATTTATTATGTAAAAGAATATGTGGGTTATGATTGTGTTTATAATTTGTTTGGTTGTTTTGTTGTTTGTCTTTTGCACAAAAGTCCGCGAGCATTGCCACTTTCATTTCACTGCACATCTCGTATGTGTATGTGACAAATAAACTTGACTTGACTTGACTTGACTTGACTTGATCCCAGCTCCAGTTCCAGTCCAGAACACGAACCTGGCAACACACAACCATCCAGACTCTGGGCCCCAGCTCAGATTTCAGAATGATGACTGATTCAGCTACTGAACCATCAAGATTTTCAAATGATCAGTATTTTACAGTGTAATATAGAACATAGCTCATAGAACAGTATGTCACAGGAGCAGGCATTTCAACATACAATGCCTTTGCCGAGCATAATGCCAAGACCAACTCTTATCTGCCTGCACATAATCCATATCCCTTCATTCCTGCGTGTCCATGTGCCTATCCAAAAGCTCTTAAATGCCACTATTGTATCTGCCTCCACCACCACCCCTGGCAGCACATACCAGACATTCACCACCGTTGTGGGACGAATTACAGATGGCGAGTATAGATGTGAGATCGACCGATTGACCAAATGGTGCCAGCACAACAACCTGGCTCTCAATATCAGTAAAACCAAAGAACTGATTGTAGACTTTAGAAAAGGAAGGATGAGGACCCACAATCCTGTTTATATCAATGGGACGAAGGTGGAGAGAATCAAAAACTTCAAATTCCTGGGCATGCAGATTTCCGAATATCTTTCCTGGACCCAGCACTGATGCAATTATAAGGAAAGCATATCAGCACCTCTATTCCTGAGAAGATTACGGAGCTTCGGTATGTCAAAGAGGATTCTCTTGCACTTCTACAGGTGCACAGTAATGCCCCTGTCCCACTTAGGAAGCCTGAATGGAAACCTCTGGAGACTTTGCGCCCCACCCAAGGTTTCCGTGTGGTTCCCGGAGGTTTTTGTCAGTCTCCCTACCTGCTTCCACTACCTGCAACCTCCGGCAACCACCTGCAACCTCCGGGAACTGCACGGAAACCTTGGGTGGGGTGCAAAGTCTCCAGAGATTTCCGTTCAGGTTTCCTAAGTGGGACAGGGGCTTAAGACAGCAAACATCATCAGAGACCCACACCATCCTGGCTACACACTCAATTCACCACTGCCATCGGGAAGAAGGTACAGGAGCCTAAAAACTGTAACGTCCAGGTTCAAGTACAGCTTCTTCCCAACAGCCATCAGGCTACTCATATAGGCTCTGAACAACAATGGAATATTATTATTATTATTATTATTATTATTATTATTATTATTATTATTATTATTGTTGCACTGTTTTGTTTGTTTTTTGAGTATGTGTGTATATATATGTGATGGCTCTACTCCGCATCATCGCAGTGGCGAGGAGAAGAGCCATCAAGAACACCACAGAGGCAGCGGAGAAGGCCTCAAGATGGCTCTGGATCAGGAGAGAAGGTCCATGGGAGGAGCGAATGCCACCTGAACACAAGTCGTGGTCTGATCAACCACGGCTGGGTCGCCTCGGTGAGGCTGTCTGATATTGAAAGACCCGAAACACCCATTGACCCCAGGTTACATCACTGATGATGTGTTCAGGAGCATGAATAGATGTATTTTTATCAATCAAATATATATGGGTATGTTGTGAGTATGTGTTTATATACACTGAGCTTTTCTTTTTGCTCTCTCATTTGTCATATCATGCTATGTTTGCATATTCTGTTGTGCTGCAGCAAGTAAGAATTTCATTGTTCTATCTGGGACATATGACAATAAAACACTCTTGACTCTCTTGATTCTTCATTGTAAAAAACTTGCCCACACTGCTCCGTTAGACGTTGTCCCTCTCACCTCAAAGCTCTCCCCTCTTGCATTTGATTTTTTCATCTAAGGAACAAGGTTTCTGACTGTCCACTCCAGTAATGTGTGGCACCGGGTGGAGGAGGAGCTGGAGTGAAGTTTGCTCTGGGGATTTGAGGTCGAAATTGGCACATAGGAGGGAAGGGTGGATAGGGCTGGGACATGTCATGGCACATACAGAGTGGTGCACGATCAGCTTGGTATTGACTGTATGGAAAGGACTGTAAATATGTCACTGCATTGCAGTCAATCCACAAGTCCTGCTCCTGATGTTGACCTACTTTGAGATGTTGACCTACAGAGACAACGAAATGCATTGAAATGCATTATTTGCTACCTGTACCCACTGCTGTTAAACTATTGGGGTATATTCCTGCCGCTCGTGGCTTGATGATATTATGTCCTTCGCAACAATGTCTGAGATGTAGGTGAGGCAGAAGCTTCAACTCAGTCTGTCTCAATAAGAAGTTCCCTGCAGCCAATATGATTCCTTCCCTTAAGGAGCTCCCATTTAAGTGCATCAGGAATGTTCAACCAATTAGGTGAACTGTTCTGTTACTTCTGGCTCTTTCTACTTACCATCTTTGTCAAATGTTAAGTACTTATACTGCAGAGTTGTCAGCTGATAAAAAGACCTGAGTGAAGTATAAAATATTTACATTGTCGAAACTTATGTCAAGGCAATTCGGCAACACACTCTTTATGTGTTGGATGAGTATGCAAACATTAGGAAGGCATTCAGTCGTATTGGATTATTTCAACTCAACCATAGGAAAAGAACAGAACCAATTCAGATAAATCTGTAACTTTAATGCAGCACAACCTTCTTTCTGACATGTAGTTTTACACAGATACATTGCCAACAAAACCCTGAGGTTAGTTCAACTTGCTTTGTTTTCTGGGGAAATTTTCACCATATTGCTTTCCATCTATCCTCAATCCAATGCTTACTCAGCGCTAAAGTGCATTGAAGTGAAAGTGGCAGTATATTGTGGGAAGACAGGACATAAATCATTGCCAAGACCACTGAAGGCATGGGTTCATGGGTGGTCTCGCACTGATTGTGATTCAATTTAGTTGCAATCTACTTCCAGCTTTAGCACAGAGCCAAGATTAAAAACTACCCAAGCACTCATTTTAACTAAATTTTGAATAAACCATTTCATCGACTCTCTTCGAACAGTATAAGTTCAATGGTATACCTCCATTCTGCTGGCTTGGCACCATGGTAATAACTCAGGCTTGTTCCCAACTCCCTTCAATCATGTTCTCGGTAAAGTGGCTACTCCCAAAAGACGAGAATGAATGATATAAAATTTAACCTTTATGCATGTTATAAATTGAAATAGATTGTCACAGGATTAACAATAACGTTTTTACTGCAATATTTTATACTCGAGTGCACTTTTATTGCAATAGTTCACAGTGATATTGTACGGGCTGTCAACCCTATACTTCCAAACACTGCAAAAGTCTGAAAACTCATGCTGTCAAATTAATATAATTCAGGTTCAAACAACCAGCATTATTTATTTACAAGAAATATAATTACACAGCAGCAATACACTGAACAAGCAGCAAAATAATAGATATGAAAACCATTTGAATGTCTATAAATGTTTAAATATCTTCTTCACAAACATATTTCATATGTGGTTTCATAATTTAGAAGTCTTCTGAAGTACGAAGAATTTTTCTCGATTTTCTTATGCAATGTTTGTTCTCAGATGAAGCAATCTTCACATCTACTGAACAGGCAGAATAAACAAGGTTGAAGCTGGAGTGTGTTCTTGAAAACTGGGCTGATGATGACTATTAATTTGCTGCCTACATATTTCTGGCGGTAAGCTCTAAAGAGGATACTTAAAGTCCTTTTGCACAAATGTAATCAAAACACCTTTTGGCATATTTCAGTATATTTAGAAATAACAGCAAAAAAAATCACAAGCAGCTTTCTGCAGTCATTACCACATTTTCAAGTGTATGTTTGCATAGATCTAGAATGAGGTTATTGACAGGCTGGGAAATTAAATATAAATGAATTTTAAAGTAGTGCAGAAAGGGCAATATACCAAAAACCTTTGAAAATCCGCAAAATAATTCTGAATCAGTTAACCATCTTTGACAAGCCTAAAGGAGTGGGGCGGGAAATCAAAGTTAAGATTATGGGGAAAACAAACCTAAGTCCAGGCAGAATCCTTTAGGCTAAGATAGGAACAGTTTTCTTTATTTTCTTTCTTTCTTGACAACACGTCAGGAGTGATGCAAATCAAAAATGAATCAAATAAATTAATTGGTACGAAATCTCATGAGAAATCCATGAGAAACAAAATATCTACTATCCTTCAAAGAATCAATAATTTAATACGTTTTTGAGAGGAATTTGGCATGGATGGAAATATGGCCTTTTATCTTGTGTAAGAAAGAACTGCCGATGCTGGTTTAAATCGAAGGTAGACACAAAATGCTGGAGCAACTCAACGGGTGAGGTAGCATGTTTGGAGAGAATGAATGGGCGATGCTTCGGGTCGAGACCCTTCTTGACCCGAAACGTCGCCCATATCTTCTCTCCAGAGATGCTGCCTCACCTGCTGAGTTGCTCCTGGCCTTTTAGCTTGCTCTCTGTAGATGGTTTATGCATGCAACCAATTATATAGCTACCTCAATACCACTAACCACGCCTTAGTTACCAATTATAATAACGCCTTCTTCTCCTTCTGCGCGGTACAGTAGCAGACTGGAGACAGTGACTGCTGATGTGTGTTTAACCCTGTGTTCTCATTAAAGACTTGTGTAAAGTACAAGTGTGTTTGATCACTTATTTACATGGTGTCAGTCGGAAAAGACGCGCGTCTCCTGTTTCCCGGGTTTTATTTCCTTTTCTGAGTTTTATTTCTTTCTCTGAGTTTTGCTTTCACTGACCATGGCATCCTCGTGCCGAAAGCCCGCGCCCCTCATCTTCGATTCTGACATCACGGAGCGCTGGGCTACCTTCGAGTTGGACTTCAGCCACTACATCAACATCGCACATCGGAACGAGCCCGATGCGGTCAAAGCCTCTCTACTTCTCAACCTTGCCGGCCCCGATGCCATGAGGAGAGCAAGAACCTTCACCTACAACCCGCCGGTCTTGGGTCCCGATGATCAGGTACAGATACCTCTAGAGACTGCTGACGACCCGGTATGCCTGCTGCGCAAGTTCAGGGAGATTTGCGACCTGCCCTCGAACCGTGTTTTAGAGAGGGCGCGTTTTTTTACCAGAAAGCAGCTGCCGGAGGAACCTGTTGAATGTTTCATTGCTGACCTGCGATACCTAGCCCAAAGGTGCCGTTTCGGTGGAATGACAGACCAGCTTACCAGGGACATTTTAGTTACGGGGATGCTCGATCAGAGGTTAAGATCGGAGCTCCTCAGGAAACCAGATCTGACTCTGAGCGAAGCCATGCACGCCTGCAGAATGGCTGAGGTCGTTGACCCGCAGGTCGGTCTGCGGGGGTCGGACACGAAATCGATCAATCTGACCGGGTTTAACAGACCGCATCCTCGGATGGATAACACAAAATTTGTGCCACGAGCCAGCTACGGTCCCGGCGGGGTGCCCCCCAGTAATGCCCCAATTGCAACTACACGCATCAAAAGCAGTCACCGTGCCCAGCTTACGGCAAATCCTGCAACTTTTGTAAGAAGTTAAATCATTTCTCTGCAGCTTGCCGCTCCCGTGGGAAAGTTCCACAGGCTTCTAGACCTAACTTAAACATGCTGATGCAAATTGGTAACCAGTATGGTTCCCAGTCCTCGCTAGACACGGCACACGATTCTGATCCAATTAATTCTCAAGGGGAGGCGAGTGTGTTCTCACTCCTCCACGCAGGCGAGTGTGTTCTCACTCCTCCACACACCTGGCCGACTACCCGATCCGACTGTCCTGGTTACTGTCAACAATTGCAGTTTCCATGCTAAGCTCGACATGGGTGCCAAGGTCTGTTGGGCAACCAGGCATGCCAGGACCTGGGACTGGTGTCGTTCGACGGAACGGTCCACAAAGTGCTGATTTCGCTGGATCCGATATCGGAATACCCTGACCTGTTTAACGATGAGCTGGGCAAGCTGCCCATCACCTACAGAATTGCCATTGACCCGAAGGTGGCGGCCATGGTCCACGCACCGCACAGAGTGTCCCACGCCATGAAAGACAAAGTTGAGTCAATGTTGAACGACATGGTCGCCATGGGAGTGCTGGAGGCGGTCAGCGAGCCCACCTAGTGGGTCTCCACCATGGTTGCCACCCTGAAAAAGGACAGAAACGAAATACGCGTGTGTATCAACCCGAAGGATTTAAACCTCGCAATCAGGCACCCCCACTACCCCATGAGGACCATGGAGGACGTTGCAGCCCAAGTCGGACAGGCCACTGTCTTCTCAGTCCTCGACGCAAAGAGTTCCTTTTGGCAAATACCACTGGACAAGGGCTCCTCTGACCTGACGACGTTCTCGACACCGTTTGGCAGGTTTAAGTTTCTGCGGATGTCATTCAGCATCAATTCTGCGAGCGAGGTGTTCCAGAGGGCGATGGAACAGTTGTTCTCCGGCCTGCAGTGCGCCATCATCATGGATGACATCCTGGTTTAAGGAAAGGACGTTGCTGAGCATGACATGAACCTCCACCGCGTCCTGGATCGGGCTCGGCAAATCAACCTGAAGCTGAACTCTAAAAAGTGCAGGTTCTGGGTCTCGGAAGTCACGTACGTCGGGCATGGCTTCACTTCGGAAGGACTAAAGCCCGACCTATTAAAGTCTGCCGCAATCACCGAGATGCCGGCCCCCACCGACGTGTTCGGTCTGCAACGGTTCCTGGGTATGGTGAACTACCTAGGGAAGTTTATACCCAATCTCAGCGAGCTGAGCTCATCCCTGCGGCAACTGACCAGAAAGGACACCGCTTGGTCCTGGTTCCCGCAACACCAGCAGGCGTTCGACTGTCTGAAGTCCAAGTTGATCAGCACCTCGACACTTAGTTTTTTCGACCTACGGCGCCCGATTACCGTCACCTGCAATGCCTCCAGGTTCGGGCTCGGTGCGGCCTGCCTACAGTCCTCTGATGATGGATCGCTGTATCCTGTCTCGTACACCTCCCGCACCATGACCGACACTGAACAACGGTATGCTCAGATCGAGAAAGAGCTGCTCGCGGTTGTGTTCGCCTGCCCTAAATTTAAGGACTTCCTTTTTGGCAGCCGTTTTACGGTCGAGACCGACCACCAGCCGCTGGTGACCATTTTAAACAAGCCGATCCATGTTGCTCCTGCCAGGCTGCAGCGGATGATGTTGCAGCTACAGCGCTTTGACTTTAAACTGGTCTACAAGAAGGGCACGGAGGTGCACGTTGCCGACATTCTCTCTCGCGCCCCACGGACTTCCTGCGACCGCCACCCTTACGAACAAGAGGATCTACTTGTGCTCGGTGTTAATTTTGTCCCCACTAAGCAACTCCAGTGCCTGGCCGAGCACACCGCTGCGGATCCCGCTCTGCAGCAATTTTCTTCCGTGATCAAACGTGGCTGGCCAAGCAAGCACGACAGTGCACCGGCTGAGGCTCAACCCTTCTTCCTGGTCCGCGACGAGCTGGTGATCCAGGATGGCATCATAGTTAAGGGCCACAAGGTCGTGGTCCCTTCCTCCCTGTACGGCCAGTACTTCAACGTGGCCCACAGTGGGCACCCTGGAGCTGATGCGACGATTGCCCACGCTCAGTGCCAATTCTACTGGCCTGGCATGGCCAAGTACATCCGAGACCGCATCTCGTCCTGCTCTACCTGCAACAACCTTGCGCCCCACCAGCAATGTCAGCCACTTTTACAGCAACCGGCGCCTGCCATGGCCTGGACTTCGCTGGTTGCTGACATCTTCGAATGGCGTGGCAAGCAATATCTCGTCCTGGCCAACTCATACTCGAACTGGTTCGAGGTGGACCTTTTTACTTCCCTCACGTCTGAGATGGTTATCCGCAAGCTGCGGAGACATTTCTCACTTTCGGCTCCCCGGTCCGTTTGCAGACCGACAACGGCAGGCAGTTCACAAGCAACGGCAGGCAGTTCAAGGCATTCGCCAGCAAATGGAACTTCCACCATTTCACCAGTAGCCCGGAGTACCCACAGAGCAACGGTCTTGCGGGGCGGACTCTCCGAAGTGCCAAGCTTTTAATGGAGCAATCGCGCCTGACAAACTCTGATTTTTACCTAGACCTCCTGAACCTCAGATATATCTCCAGAGACCCGACCATGGGTTCACCTGCCCAGCGCCTGATGTCCAGGACAACCAGGCCACCGATCCCGATTGCTCAACACAAGCTGCTGCCTCAAGTGTTGGAGCCTGCCTCCGTCCAGAAGCGCATACAGGAAAGACATGACGTCCAATGGCGATCCCACGACAGGTCGTGCAAACCTCTTAAGCCTTTGCTGCCAGGACAGGTCGTTCGACTGCAGACTGCCAGCGGCTATTCCCGTCTCGCAACAGTGGTTGGCGTGGCCGAGTCTCCCCGCTCCTACCTGGTTGACTTTGAAGGAACTGTTTATCGCAGGAGCCGTCAGGATCTGTTTGCCGTGAACGAGCCGAGACTGCCGCCCGAGGGTCCATACGCTCTGCCGCTGCTGTTCCAGCCACCGACAACCGGCCCGGTTGCTGACCCCTGCGTGCCTCAGACCCCTCGCGTGCTGCGATCTCCTCCGCATGGGGCACCCTGTGCAGACCGCGTTTCAACCACTCCTGCATGTCGGTCCCACCTACCGTTCTCGGTCTCCCCTGCGGCCTCGCCGTCTCCAGCTCCCGCTGATTCCTCTGTTCTTTCCGGTGAAGGGGGGGAAGGCATGGTCCGTACGCACTCGGGTCGGGTTGTTAAGCCGCATGTTCGTTACGGCGATTTTGTTTAATTTTGTTTAACTCTGTTGCCATGGTTCCGTGCCATGCTTGGTTTTCTAAGGGGAAGGATGTAGATGGTTTATGCATGCAACCAATAATATAGCTACCTCAATACCACTAACCACGCCTTAGTTACCAATTATAATAACGCCTTCTTCTCCTTCTGCGCAGTACAGTAGCAGACTGGAGACAGTGACTGCTGATGTGTGTTTAACCCTGTGTTCTCATTAAAGACTTGTGTAAAGTACAAGTGTGTTTGATCACTCATTTGCACTCTCTAATGTTTCTCTAAATCTAAGCATATCCAAGATTGTCATGATATCTCATAGAGTTTCCGTGGAGGGGCGGATGTGCAGGAGTTGATTCCCTGCAACTCCTTTATCATTGCAATTATTGCAAACCTGACCATAATAAAATACCTTTAAAATATCCTGTGGGCACACATTTCAAATTCGGTCTGATCCTCCACACCACTCAATATACTTCCATTCGTTCTATGCTCCCATGGCTTGTTGCATCTCACTAAATGCATGACCTCACACTTCCCTGCATTAGGCAAGGCAAGTTTATTGGTATAGCACCTTTCAACAACAAGGTAATTCAAAGTGCTTTACATAAAACATTAAAAGCATTGGAAAGAAACACATATAAAATGACATTTAGATGTAAAACGATTATTAGATTATTCAGATAGAATAATGACAAAATTAAAAGCAATCAAATAAAATATTTAAAATAGAATTAAACCAGAAATAGAAGTTACAGTGCAATATAGGTAATTAATAAATTGTATTGTTTACTGAAAGGCAGCAGCAAACAGAAAAGTCTTCAGTCTAGATTTAAAAGAGCTGAGAGTTGCAGCAGACCTGCAGTTTTCTGGGAGTTTGTTCCAGATATGTGGTGCATAAAAACTAAATGCTGCCTCTCCATGTTTAGTTCTGACTCTGGGGACACAGAGCAGACCTGTCCCAGACGATCTGAGAGGTCTGGGTGTTTCGTAGCTAAGCAGAAGATCAGAAATGTATTTTGGCCCTAAACCATTCAGTGCTTTGTAAACCAACAGTAGTATTTTGAAATCAATTCTTTGACAGACAGGAAGCCAGTGTAAAGACCTCAGAACTGGAGTCATGTGATCTACTTTTTTGGTCTTAGTGAGGACTCGAGCAGCAGTGTTCTGAATTAACTGCAGCCGTCTGATCAACTTTTTAGGGAGACCTGTAAAGACACTGTTACATTAGTCGAGCCTACTGAAGATAAATGCATGGACAAGTTTTTCCAAATCCTGCTGAGACATAAGTCCTTTAATCCTTGATATATTCTTTAGGTGATAGTAGGCTGACTTTGTGACTGTTTTTATGTGGCTGTTGAAGTTCAGGTCTGAGTCCATGACTACTCCTAAGTTTCTGACTTGGTTTGTTGTTTTTAGCATTACCTTGCAGCTGGGTGCTAACTTTTAATCGTTCTTCCTTGGCTCCAAAAACAATTATTTCAGTTTTTTCTTTGTTTAATTGGAGAAAATTCTGGTTCATCCAATCGTTGATTTGCTCAATGCATCTACTCAGTGCTTGTATTGGACTATAGTCTCCTGGTGATATTGTTATGTAGATTTGTGTGTCGTCTGCGTAACTATGGTAACATATTTTGATGTTTTTCATGATCTGAGCCAGTGGAAGCATGTAGATGTTAAACAGAAGAGGCCCCAGATGGAGCCCTGGGGAACTCCACATGTAATTTTTGCACGCTCAGATGTGTATTTACCTATAGTCACAAAGTAGTCCCTGTCCTTCAAGTAGGATTCAAACCATTTTAATGCTGTGCCCGAAAGTCCCACCCAGTCTTCCAGACGGTCTAGTAATATGTTGTGATCGACTGTGTCGAATGCAGCACTGAGATCAAGTAATATTAAGACTGAAATTTTGCCATTGTCTGTGTTTAAGTGAATGTCATTGAAGACCTTAACAAGAGCCGTCTCGGTGCTGTGGTGTGGTCTAAATCCTGACTGGAAGACATCAAAACAGCTGTTCATTAACATGAAATTGTTCAGCAACTTAAAAACAGCTTTTTCAATGATTTTACTGAGAAATGAGAGGTTTGATATTGGTCTGTAATTGTTCAGTAGTGAAGTGTCTAAGTTCTTCTTTTTTTAAGAGAGCCATTAAACTCTATTTGCTATTTTTCTTCCCATTTGCATATTTTCCTAATGTCAACTTATGCTCAGTCCGCCTCGACCTATATACGTGATCACCCAGTTGCCACACACGTTAATTCCCCCTTCCATTCCCATGCTGACCATTCTGCACTGGGCCTCCTCCATTGCCAGAGTGAGCCCAAATGTAAACAGCGCCTCATATTTCATTTGGGCAGCTTAAAACCCAGTAATATGAATATTGATTTCTCTAACCTCAAGTAACCCTTGCATCCCCTGTCTCTCCATCCCTTCCCCACCCTAGTCGTTTAACTAGTTTTACTGTCACCCTGTTGAGTTCCTCTGTCTGTATACCATCTGTATATTGTCTGTATACTGTCTGTATACTCGTTGTCACCTATCCCACACAACCAACAATGTGCCCCTTATGTCCTTGACTATCAGTGCTTTTTGCATTCACTTCTCCTAAGTAATGTCACTATCTCTTGTTCCCCTATCCGCTGACTCTCAGTCTGAAGAAGGGTCACGACCCAAAATGTTACCTATTCTTTTTCTCCAGAGATGCTGCCTGTCACCCACTGAGTTACTCCAGCTTTTTGTGTCTATCTTCGGTTTAAATGGCCAACTGAACATTGTGTCATTGTCCCACAGCTAAATCCTTCACTATATTCCATATAAACTCTCGGCAGTGCAGCCAGATTCTAATCTAATTCCATTTCGGGATACATCGCAATAGTGTAGTGGGCCGGATCTTAAGTAATGATGAGACCGAGTATAGGAAGGAGACAGAGAGTGCAGTATCATGGTGGCAAGATAACAGCCCCTTCTCCCAATGTCAGCAAGATGGAGGGGTTGGTCATCGACTTCTGGAAATGGGAAGGTGTACCACGCCATTCAGCATCAATGGTGCTGAAGTAGAGATGGTCGAGAGCTTCACATTCCCAGGTGTAGATATCACTAACAATTTGACCTGGACCAGCTACATTAAAACTATGATCAACTTTCTTAGAAGACGAAGTCAGTTTAGCATGTATCCACTGACTTACCAATTTCTATAGATGCACGATAGCATCGTTTCGGGATACATCACAACTTAGTTTGGCAATAGCTCTGTCCATTAGAGCAAGAAATTGCAGAGAGTTGTGGATGCAGCAAAGTCCATCACACATGGCCTCCCCCCCATTGACTACATCTACACTTCACACTGCCTTGGATAAGCAGCCATCATAATTAAAGACCACTTACATCCAGTCATTCCCCCTTGTCCCCTTAGAGACAAGATACAGAAGCTTGCGAGCAAATACCACCGAATTCAGGAACAATTTCATGTCTGCTGTTAAGGGCCTGTCCCACCAGCATGCGATAGCATGCGTCTAGCGCGACCAAATGTGGTTGCTTGAGGTGTACGGCCTCGCGGGGCCGGTCCCACTTCGATCGGCGGGGGCATATGGAGTTGTGCGGGGCTGGTCCCGACATCATGCGGGGCTCCGAAAATCTTGCACTGTCCGAAAATCCCGCACGACAATGGCCTGTCGGCCGGCAGTCGCATTGAGGGCATAAGCAGCGCCTCGATGGGCGTATGCAGTGTCCCGACATCGTACGCAGTGTCTTGATGTCGTACACAGAGTCCTGACGACGTACGCTTAGCGCGTGGCGTTGCGCGATGACGTCTCTGCCCGGCATGCTGTTACGTGATGACGTCACCGCCGTTCAGTTGGCCCGCCTCCTGCCCAGCTGATTGGTGAGTATGATGTCGGGACCAACACCGCACAACTCCAGATGGCTATGCGGTTGGATGTGGGACCGGCACCGCGAGGCCGTACGCCTCAAGCCACCACGTTTGGTTACGCTAGACGCATGCAATCGCATGCTGGTGGGACAGGCCCTTTACTAGACACCTGAGTCGACCTCTGACATGCTAATGAGCCTGTCCCACTTAAGCGATTTTTCAGGCGGCTGTCGGTACTGTCAAGTTGCCGGCAGTCACCTGAAAAACCGACAACTGGAACGGCAACTGTCTCTCTCACACACACACACACACACACACACACACACACACACACACACACACACACACACACACACACACACACACACACACACACACACACACACACACACACACACACACACACACACACACACACACACACACACACACACACACACACACAACCACATCGCTTCCTTCACCAGCCCGTTATACAGGTGGGGGACAAAGCAAGCAGGGGAGCGCTGTCTGAGTGAAATTCACATGGTGCAAAACCAATGTGATACAGGCACACATCGCGATGAACAGGAAGGTTGGCGCTGTAATTAAGAAGCAAAAATGCACGAGAATTCTCGCTACTCTCCATGTTGAAAAATTTGCGGCGACTTTATTGAGGCCGTGAGTAGTTCTCAGAATGCGGGAACTCCTCATGGCCATGAAGGCGACTCCCCGTCAACCACACACAAATATGTGGCCACCATGTAGCGATTGTATAGTCTCCTGCAGTCGCCTAAAAAGTCGCCTGAGTGGGACAAGCCCATAAATCCTGATATCCCAACCTACCTCATTGTCTCCCTTGCACTTTTGCGTCTGCAGTTTTCCTGTCTCTGTATCACTATGTTCTGGTTAATGTTCTCTTTGCACAACCTGTGGTGCTTGTGGCTTGTTTGATTGTGCTTGTGTATTGAATGATTTGACTGGATAGCAAGAAAAACACCGTATTTTCACTCTATCTCAGTACACATGACAGTAATAAACCAATACCATAAAAAAATTATAATTATATATTGCACAAAGCAAAGGACCAAATATTGATGCCTGTGGAACCTTGCTGATAAAAGCATTTTTGACACACAAAAAACCCCACTTCTTTCTACTTGTCACTTTTGCCAGTTTCCTTGCATCTCTTGGGCTTTTATCTTTTGGACTGGACTGCATTGTGGGACCCATTCACAAAGCAGTCTAATCACATAGACAACATCAAATGTGCTGCATTTATTAACCCCGTTTCAGAGTCATATTGTTGAACAGCACAGAAATGGGCATTTCCATCCATCACATGCATGCTGATTCTTTGCCCAGTGGCACTACTATTTCTCCAGTTTAGGCGCATATTCTTCTATTCCTCACCTATTCAAGTGCCTGGATGAATGTCTTGTAAAATAATGATAGTATCTGGGTTCACCATTTTCGCTGGCTGCACATTCTAGATATCAAACTGGGGAAAAAAACATTTCGCTTCAGATTCCCTTTCCAACTTCTTGCTTTCACTTCAACTATTTTTCATATCCTAGCATGGGAAAAAGGATTCTGACAATCAACCCTCTCATTGCCTCATCTAATTTTAAATACCTCTTTTTTATTTTTTACTAACTTTATTTTTTGGTTTTCAAGTTACAAACACAAATGTACACAGAGCACCAACAAACAGTACAGAACAGTACAAAACGTATATACCCGCCGCCCCATCCCCACGACTCAAAAAAGAGAAAGAGAGAAAAAAAAAAGAAAACATTTTAAAACAATGAAAAAAGGCAGAGTCTTTGTGTTCAAATGTTAAATGGTAACAACAGCAACATACAAATATAAATAGATGATTATGACAGTGTAGACAATATTTTCAGTTGGGTGGAAAAATCTTTAATAAAATCCATAAAATGGTTCCAGGTCAAAGCAAAGTTAGGTCCATTAGATCATCCCTCAGCCTCCTTTCCTTCCAGGAAAACATCCCCCAGCTTATCCAATCTTTCCCCAAAACAAAGTCCTCCAATCCAAGCAACATGCTGGTGAACTTCCTCGGCCCACTCTTCCGTACACCCTTCCTGCGCCTAGCCAGTTTTATGTGAAGTTGTCATAAAACCCTCCGCCTTTTACATCCTATGAATGCCTTCTTCGTCGCTCTGTCTATCTATGTTGTAACTTTCAGGGGGCTATGGAGTTGAACACCAAAATCCCTGTGTCGACCAACATTCTTCAGCATGTTACCATTTGCTGTAAATGCCTTAAACGTATCTGACTCTGCAAATGCCTTACCTAGCACTTTCGTGATTAAATTCTATAAAGTGATCTTTCCGCCCATTTTCCTTTCTGATCTATAACAACACCGCAAAAAAATCAGGACATAAGGTGGAGTAAGTGATAAACGCATAAAGTGGAAAGCAAACAGAAGGGTGTGAAATAAGGAGAAAAGAGGGTACTTGGGGATGGGAGATGAGTGTACAATTGAGGGGAAAGAGCATGGTAACAGGGTAATGTCAGGAGAATTGCATGCACACCAGGGACAGAAGGGTAAGGGTAAAGAGAAGGAGGTTTGGGGGTGGGAGGAGAAATATTACTTGAAATTGGAGAATTCAATGTTTACAGCATTGGTTTGTAACTTATCCAAGTGGAATATGAGCCGCTGTTCTTCCAGTTAGTGTGTGGCTTCACAATGGCAATGGTGGACGCCAAGGACAGAAAAGTCTGTGTGGGAATGGAAAAGTTAGTTAAAATGATTAGCAACTGGAAGAATTATCAGGCCTTGACATATTGTGCACAAGTGTTTGATGAAACAATGGCTTGGTTCATGGGCAGAAATCCTGGGGAGGTACAGGGGGACACGTCCGCCCCCCGGTTTGAGAGGTGGGGGAAGATCATGTTTTTTAATCTGGACTTTATCTGCTGCTTTCTAAGGGCAGAATCAGCCCATACGCGGGGCCTTTCATCGCCCGGCGCGGTTTAAAATCAAACTGCTGCATCTTGGCAATCGAGGCACCCGATGTTGAAGCCCCCGCCGGCCAAATGAAAGACCAAGAGAAGGGGCCGATTGAAGCCCACTATTTGGGGTGGACGAAGGTGCTGTTGCTGGAGTTCGGAGTCGGTCACCAACCAGGTCAGCTCCCGATGTTACCGTCCACAGGGCTCACGGCCGAAGCCTCGCATGTGTGCACACGCGCGTGTTTGTGTGCGCGCATGTGCACGTGCGGTCGCCAAGAAATTGTGTCCCCCGCATGTTTTGATAGCGATTTCCGTGCCTGGGCTTCACTGATGTAAAGGAGGCTGCATCCGGGTGAACACAATGCAGTAGTGAGGTTTGAAGCGATGTGAACCTCTGTCTCACCTGAAAGGACTGCTGAGGTCTCAGGATGAATGTGAGCGATGATGTGTAAGGACAGGTGTTACGTATCCTGCAGTTGTAGGGGAAAGTACCTGGGAAGAGGGCGAGTTGGGTCGGAAGGGATGAGTGAACCATGTTGTTGCAAAGAGGATAATCTCTACAGAAAATGGAAAGGGTTGCGGATGGGGGGGAGGGGGGGGGGGGGATCACATTGAAGGTGGCGGGAATATCAGAGAATGACGTGCTGGATGCGGAGGCTGATGGGTGGAAAACCGATATCTGAGAGTTGAGGAATGGTGCCAGGATACAAAGAACGTTGAAAGTAGTCAACAAAAAGACATGATTGCCCATGACTACACCTTTGACTTTGACGAATAAATTGAGAAGAGTCAAAAGAGAAATTGTTGCGGTGAGGACAATTTCTGCCAGTGGAGGAGAGTGTTAAGTTATGGGGGGGTTACACAAAAAAGCTGGAGAAACTCAGCGGGTGCAGCAGCATCTATGGAGCGAAGGAAATAGGCAACGTTTCGGGCCGAAACCCTTCTTCAGACTGGGGAATTTATAACTTAAGTTATGGGGAACTGATTAGGTCTCTGCTCAAAGGAGAACCAGGGAGCCAGTGATCAGCCATGATCCTGGTGGGGACTGGAGGTTTAAAGGGACTGGACACCCAAGGTAAAGATGGATGATTGGGCCTAGAAATGGAAAGTTATTGAAGTGTTGAAAACGGTGTGAAGTAATTGGGATGTAGGTTGGAGGGACTGGTCAAAGGGAGACAAGATAGAATCACAATATTTGGTGATGGGTTTGGTGAGGCAGGAGCAGGAGCAGGCAGAAACAATTGGTCTTCCAGGGCAGTTCTGCTGGTGGATTTTGGCAAGGAGATAGAAACAGGGTTGGGGATCCATATGGTTGGAGGCAATGGAGGGGGGAATCACTAGTGGCTGCAAAGAGGAGATGGGTCATGGTTGAGAGATGGTGGCTTTCTGGTAGCTTCTGTAGGTTCTTGACTCTTCCGTTTCAGTACAAATGACAATTAAACACTTGACTTTCTCTTGACTCTTGACTCGAGGTAGACAATGTCACCAAAAAAATTACCCTGCATCATAAACAGTGAACGGAAGAATAGAGCTAATTAAAATGACAAAAGACTAAGTGAACTGCCAAAAAAATGTGGTAAAAGTGTTTCAGTTGTTGTAATGTTGAAATGCAAAGACATAAATGCATTAAAAATGCAAAATTCTCATAAACCTGAATGAAATGTCCAGCAGCTTCAAGTTCTTGAAAGAAATTCAAAAATCACCTCCATTCTATTGATTCAAAGACAATATTTACAATTTCAACATTAATCCATCATCTTTATCTCAAAATTCCTCTTGAGGCTTGTTATAAAAAACGGAAGAAATTCTTTAACCAACATTGAAGATTACAAAGGGTTAACGGCTTCTAGCTCTCAGTACAGCATTGAAACACACGGACTGGATATCTTTTGAAGACATGCTCCCACATAAAGATTTAATCAAGCAAACATTCAAACACACTTTCACAGGCACCAACATTCATGGCTCATTACTCAATCTCCCTTGTCTGAAACAAGCATACACTATCGACCTGCCATAATTAGAGTCTTTTTTTTTATCTGCCAGAATTCAGTATTCCTGTTCTGCTTTCATAATGGTCGGCAACTTCAGAAATATCTGCTTCCCCGTGCAAGTCAAGTGACCATGATAGGGTCTCTTAAATTTCAGCCAAGGGTACCCCTGCCTCCAGTCCCAATGGGATACTTCACTATCCGTGACTGGCAAAACTGTCTGCACAGGTAGATTGTGGCCTGATCTCTGTACCCTGACAATAGAGTGACTAATTTTGTTAACTCTACATGGGTTTAGAAAATTGGAACATAATCTATACCGTCTTAATCCTTTTCTCCTTCTGCCAATGTCCCCTTGGTTTTGCAGAGGGTTTGGGGGATATTCCACACTGATGATCACCTTGTCGATAAAACTCTAATCCCTCTTTGCTGGGCAGGGCTCCAGGGACATCTCCAGCCCCTATTTGTACTTTTATCTCTTTATTGGCCAGAGCCATGTAGGATGAGTTGCTAATGTGTAGGAAGGAACTGCAGATGCTGGTTATACACTGAAGATAGGCACAAAGTGCTGGAGTAACTCAGCGTTTCTTCAGTCTGAAGAAGGGTCTCGACTCGAATTCTCACCCATCCCCTCTCACCAGAGATGCTGGCAGGATGAGTTGTGCAATTCATATGTCTCTCGACTGGGAATATATTATTAGATTGACTGGGTTTACTCTCCTGGCAACGTCACTACTGTTTAACCTCACCCAATGCGGCTGGTATCACACCCGGACAAATAGAAATATAGAAAACAGGTGCAGGAGTAGGCCATTCGCCCCTTCGAGCCAGCACCTACATTCAATATGATCATGATGATCATCCGAAATCAGTACCCCGTTCTCACGCGGGAGGCCTGGTCCCCCAATGCAATATTCCACCTCTCCACCAATTCCAATATTCCACCGCTCACATATAGCCCCCAACTGCACAGGTGCGGCTGACGGGGTCCCATTGTGATGCCCCTCACCCCCTCCTCCCCCCCCCCCCCCCCCCACTCTACCCCTGTCCCCCCCCCCCCCCCCCCCCATGCACTCACTCCATCCATCCCCCCCTCAAACAACCATCCCCCCCCCCCCCCCCCCCCCCCTCCACTCATAGCGGCTCTCCAGCGGTGCAGCCATTCCCTCCCATTGCATTCCCATTGTGACGTAGAACACGCAGGTATTACTGCGCAGGTGCAGCTGATGGGCACGGCAAGTGGAAACTGGATTTATTAAAGCTTGAAATGTGAATAACTCTTAAAATATAACAACAATTTAAACGTTAAAGAGGAGATTTATTCAGTCCATTGTTTCTTGTTGCATCTCTTGTTGCGTTCTGCAGCCATGGGATGGGGTCGGCTTCAGGCAGGGGCTGTCGGGTGCTGGTAGGGGGTGCATCCTGCAGCTTGGGGAGGGGCACGGCTTCAGGTGGGGCTGTCGGGGGTCGGTGGGGGAGGGGGGAGCATCTTACAGCCGGGGAGGGGGACGGCTTCAGGCAGTGGCTAATGGGGGGGTTACTGGATATCAGTCCCGCTATCCCGGTAATTAACCTGGTGAACCTAAGCAGCACTCCCTCAATAGTAAGAAACCAAAAGTGCACACAATACTCCAGTGTGGTCTCACCAGGGCCCTGTACAACTGTACTAGGACCTCCTTGCTTCTGCACTAAAAATCCTCTTGCGATGAAGGCTAACATGCAATTTGCTTTCTTCACTGCCTGCTGTACCTGCATGTTTACTTTCAGTGACTGATGTAGAAGGACACCCAGGTCTCATTATACCTTCCCTTTTCCTAATCTGACACCATTCAGATAATGTTTTGAGTCTGAAGAAGGGTTTCGGCCCGAATCGTTGCCTATTTCCTTCACTCCATAGATGCTGCCGCACACGCTGAGTTTCTCCAGCAATTTTGTCTACCTACCATTCAGATAATAATCTGCCTTCTTGTTCTTGCCACCAAAGTGGATAACCTCACATTTATCCACATTATACTGCATTTGCCCACTCACCCAACCTACTGTATCCAAGTCACCCTGCAACCTCATAACATCCTCCTCGCACCTCACACTGCCACCCATTTTTGTGTCATCCATAACATTGGAGATTTGATATTTAATTCCTTCATCTAAATTGTTAATATATATTGTAAATAACTGGGGTCCCAGCACTGGGCCTTGCGGCACCCCATTAGTCACTGTCTGCCATTCTGAAAATAACCTGTTAATTCCTACTCTTTGCTTCTTGTCTGGCAACCAGTTCTCTATCTATGTCAATACCCTACCCCCAATACCATCGCTCACCTGAGGACCAACGTTTCACGGCACTGAGCATTCACTAGCAATGTTACAAAATTTCGAGATTTTAAAAATCGTTTTTAATTTATCCCATCAGATAAAGCATAAAAAGAAGTTTAATTTGACACCTAATTCACTTTCATATCTTCAGTATTAAAAATGTTATGGCCATTTTCATACTCGGAAATTGGCATCTTGTTCCCTATTGCTTTTTCATTGACTTAACACAAAAGCTGTGATCGAGAACATTTAAAAGCCCATAACTTTCTTAAAATTTAAGAGAACTGAAATAAATGTTCGGTTATTATAGCATTCTGAAACAAATATGAAACAATCTTACTTAGATGACTTGAAATTAAAGCATATAGTTAGTTAGTTACCTAATTGTAGCTGATTACAAAATTCAATTACTAGATCTAAACATCTATCCATTTCTTAAGAATATATTAACATTTTTAAATAGCCTAAGTGTCCAAATAACATTCACACAAGAATTTACAATATAACATCATTTTTAAATCTCATTGTCATGCGTTTATAGGCCAAATGGAAGGAATTTAATGTTTAATACCTGTAAATTAATCGCCATTTAAATCAGCTTGCGAGTGGGATTTTCTGGAACGGGCCCATTTGGAGGATTGAGGTTGCATGGAAACAGTTCCCCATATCACACAGCTTTGTTACACTGCTGTTCGTTGGGGGGACAAAATCACAGCGATTTCGCAACTTAAACTGTGGCTCTAAATACATCTTAAGAGACACTTTTTATAGAGGGGTGAAAACACTTGAAAATTTTACCTGTCCCCTAAATAAAATCAGGCCCGTTGTCGGCATTGACGGCTTCTTAGCGAGCGGCAGAAGCGGCGGGCCTTTTAAAATCACTCCAGCGATTAACTTGTCAGGCAAATTTTTTTTTGAAACACACAGAATGGCCGTCGGAACGATTCTTTAGCAACATCTTGTACTCCAACAAAATATAATTCAGGACCAGGTCGGAAAAAAACGCGTTTTAACCCCACTTCCCCCTCCCCCCCCCTCAAATGCGCCAAAATCGCGCACACGGCCAATGGCAGAATTGCAGTGCTGCTGAAGGTAAGTATTGTAACATACTTACATTCACTCGTCTGACCTACTTTGTGAGCAATTATCCCCAACAAATAATGAATCACAAAAAGCTGGAGTAACTCAGAGGGTCAGGCAGCATCTCTGAGGAAAAGGAATAGGTGACGTTTTAGGTCGAGACCCTTCTTCAGATGGTTCTTCAGCCTGAAGAATGGTCTCAACACGAAACATCACCTATTTTGTGTCACACAAATGCTGGAGCTGGATCATTTTTGTGTACCTTCAATTTTCCAGCATCTGCAGTTCCTTCTTGAACACCTATTTTGTGTCTATGTTCGGTTTAAACCAGCATCAGCAGTTCCTTCCGAACCATATAATGGATCACAATCAGTTGCCACATTGCAACTGCATTGTTTTACTGGTATCCCCAAACACGGCTAAATCAACCTACTCTCACCTTTGATGGTTGATGTGTACCTTCTAGGTTTGGATATGGGGGGAGGGGGGGAATATAAAGAACAAGCCCAATTCATTCCATTAAGTCTGAAGAGTCTCGACCCGAAACGTCACCCATTCCTTCTCCCCAGAAATGCTGCCTGTCCTGCTGAGTTACCCCAGCTTTTTGTGACTGTCTTCAGTTTAAACCATCATCTGCAGTTCCTTCTTACATATGATTCATTCTGTTGTTCGAAGATAAATAATTCTCACCTTACATTCCAGTGCAGTTCCTTCCTGCCCAAATACTCAGCTCACTACATCAATTGTTTGGGGAAAATTGAATGACTGAAGAACAAATTGAGACCCAGGTCAGATACAAACATCAAAGGTTTATTGTTTATAGAACCAGTGAAGAGAAGTTGTGAGAGTGTTTCAAACAAGTTCTCTGCAAACAAAATAAAACATTTATCATTATACCGTTATCTCTTATGCCTGGCTGGCTACATAGCAGTAATATTAATAATTAACATATAATATGCATACCCAACCTGGTGCCTAATAAAGTATAAACAGGCGTTTTATCATCATATTGAAACTCTGCTCACTGTCCTTGATCCACTACACAGCCCAAGTAGTCAGCGACCTGGTGCATCCAACTCGAATGACCTCAGTATTCATAAGCAGCGGTCGGCAGTGAGTGGATTTCCCTGTCGGTTTGATCCTGGGCCTGGCCAAGATGGCCATTCAAGGGTCCAGGCAACAGGTCATTGAGGTTACAGCCTGGGTCTAGTGCCTGCCCTTCTTTCCATGCTCGTGTGTCCCGAAAGAGGAAACATTTTTGGTCTGCAAGCATAAATCAGGACTCTGCATTTTTTTTTCCATGGCCGTCGGAACGATTCTTTAGCAACATCTTGCACTCCAACAAAATATAATTCAGGACCAGGTGCGGAAATGGATATGGCCCCCCATGTTAACCATTGCCCCCCCCCCCAAAACAGCAACAAAAAATCTTGCAGACTTACTCGCGGCCAGATGGCAGAATTGCAGTGATTGATTGAAGGTAAGTGATTGTAACATACCTTGATTGATTGATCGTCTGGCCTACTTTGTGAGCAATTATCCTCAACAAATAATGAATCACAAAAAGCTGGAGTAACTCAGAGGGTCAGGCAGCATCTCTGAGGAAAAGGAATAGGTGACATTTTAGGTCGAGACCCTTCTTCAGATGGTTCTTCAGCCTGAAGAATGGTCTCAACATGAAACATCACCTATTTTGTGTCACTCAAATGCTGGAGATGGGTTTATTTTATGTTTAACTTGACTAATTTTCCAGCATCTGCAGTTGGGTCTTGATCACCTATTTTGAGGTCTATGTTCATTTAAACCAGCATCATGCAATTCCTTTCGAACCATCCCCCAATGGATATTCAATCAGTTGCCCATTGCCCGTAACCATTGTTTTGCTGGTATCCCTCAACACGGCTAAATCAACCTACTCTCACCTTTGATGGTTGATGTGTACCTTCTAGGTTTGGATATGGGGGGAGGGGGGGAATATAAAGAACAAGCCCAATTCATTCCATTAAGTCTGAAGAAGAGTCTCGACCCGAAACGTCACCCATTCCTTCTCCCCAGAAATGCTGCCTGTCCCGCTGAGTTACCCCAGCTTTTTGTGACTGTCTTCGGTTTAAACATCTGCAGTTCCTTCTTACATATGATTCATTCTGTTTTTCGAAGATAAATAATTCTCACCTTACATTCCAGTGCAGTTCCTTCCTGCCCAAATACTCAGCTCACTACATCAATTGTTTGGGGAAAATTGAATGACTGAAGAACAAATTGAGACCCAGGTCAGATACAAACATCAAAGGTTTATTGTTTATAGAACCAGTGGAGAGAAGTTGTGAGAGTGTTTCAAACAAGTTCTCTGCAAACAAAATAAAACATTTATCATTATACCGTTATCTCTTATGCCTGGCTGGCTACAGAGCAGTAATATTAATAATTAACATATAATATGCATACCCAACCTGGTGCCTAATAATGTATAAACAGGCGTTTTATCATCATATTGAAACTCTGCTCACTGTCCTTGATCCACTACACAGCCCAAGTAGTCAGCGACCTGGTGCATCCAACTCGAATGACCTCAGTATTCATAAGCAGCGGTTGGCAGTGAGTGATTTCCCTGTCGGTTTGATCCTGGGCCTAGCCAAGATGGCCATTCAAGGGTCCAGGCAACAGGTCATTGAGGTTACAGCCTGGGTCTAGTGCCTGCCCTTCTTTCCATGCTCGTGTGTCCCGAAAGAGGAAACATGTGTGGTCCATGAGGACTCTGCAAGCCTTCCATGAACACTGGCCGCCACGGGGGGGCGGGGGGGGGGGGGGGGAGGGTCGAGTGCGTCATGGATATGGATGATGATGTCAACAGTGTTTTACTGCCATATATCCCAAAACAGAACAACAAAAATATTACTTGCAGACTTACTCACTTGCAGATGTTGTAATTTGATGATTGATTGATTGATTGATTGATTGATGTTGGCAGTATTTTGTAACTGATTATGTAATAAAAGCTCCTTGTTAAAAGGAAAAAAATATCTATGCTGAACTTTTCAGTTCTGTCTATGAGACTAAAGAAGTGGAATTAATTTAAGTTCCATTACTTCTGCAGGTGTATGGAAAATATCATACTGACTGGTTGTATCACAACCTAGTTCTGTAACTCAAATGCCCAAGATAGGTTTAGGTTTAAGTTTAACTTGACTAATTGGGATCCGTTGGGTCCCAGTCACACTGGAGGCCTGGACCCCACGCAACCCATTCCCCATTCATTATTCCACCACTCACCCGTTCCCCCAATGCAATATTCCACCACACACCCATAGCCCGTAACTGTGCAGGCACGGCTCATTTCCCCTCATCCCCCAGCACTACCTCCCCCTCCTCTTCATGTGTGGGAGGGGAGGAGCAGAGAGAAGGGGGGTGTGGGAGGAGAGGGAAGAGGGGTTTGAGGTGGGAGGGGAGGAGGTAATGGGGGTGTGTGTGGGCAGGGGTGTGTAGGAGGGGGGAGAGGTGGGAGGTGGTTTGATAGGTAGATGTTTGGACAAAGGCCAGAAACATAGCAGTCATGATATATTGCAAAGTTAAATGGGCTTGAGTCCAAATGCCTACTCCAATTTCTATACAACTGTTCTTTGGTGGCCCTATCCTGTTGGAATTTTGCTTTTAAAAAGGCTGAAGGTAATAATCTAGTTTGCTGTCAAACTCTGGCATATTTGCCCATCTTTTGGACAGCATTGGTAGAGCTGCTGCCTCGCAGTGCCAGAGACCCAGGTTCAATCCTAACCTCAGGCGCTTTTTACGTGGAGTTTGTACATTCTCACAGTGATCGTGTGGGTTTCTTCTGGGTGCTGCGGTTTCCCACCACATCCCAAAGATGCGTGGTTTTGTAAATTAATTGTCTTCTGCAAATTTCCCCGAATGTGTCATGAGTGGGAATGGTGATCGATGGTCAGTGCGGACTCGTTGGGCCAAAGGGCCTGTTACCATGGTGTATCTTTAAATTTAAATTAAACATATTTGACCTGCAAATTATAGAAGGGTGGAGGTAGGTTGATGATGGAAGTCTAGAAAAGACAAACCATATAAAAAGTATTGTCATGGAGAATTTCATTTTATTTAAAGATAAGCATAGCTGTGCAAATCAAACAGCGGCATTTCTAACTAATTCTTGCTTCCATTGATACATAGTGGAAGGTGTTCAGGGAAGGATTGGTAGAATGGTTGGGCCATAGTCATAGAGTGATACAGTGTGGAAACAGGCCCTTTGGCCCCACTCGCCCACACCGGCCAACAATGTCCCAGCTACACTAGACCCACTTGCCTGACTGACCTTGGTCCATTTCCCTCCAAACCTGTCCAATCCATGTACCTGTCTAACTCTTTCTTAAACGATGGGATTGTCCCAGCTTCAACTGCCTCCTCTGGCAACTTGTTTCATACACCCACCATCCTTTGTGTGGAAAAGTTACCCCTCGAATCCTTATTAAATCTTTTACCCCTTCACCATGAACCTATATCATCTGGTCCTCGATTCCTCTGCTCTGGGCAAAAGACTGTGCATCTACCTGATCCATTCCTCTCATAATCTTATACACCTCTATAAGATCACCCCTTATCCTGGTCTCCATGGAATAGAGACTCGGCCTACTCAACCTCTCCCTATAGCTCACACCTTCAAGTCCTGGCTACATCCTTGTAAATCTTTTCTGAACCCTTTCAAGCTTGACAATATCTTTCCTATAACATGGTGCCCAGAACTGAACACGATATTCTGAAGGTCTCACCAACACCTTATACAACTTGACCTTCCAAGTTCTATACTCAATACTCTGACTGATGAAGGCCAAAGTGCCAAAAGTATTTTGACCACCTTATCAACCTACAACTCGACCTTCAAGGAACCATGCACCTTTACTCCTAGATCCCTCTGCTCTACAACACTACCCAGAGGCCTACCATTTACTGTGTAGGTCCTGCCCTTTTTCGACATCCCAAAATGCAACTCCTCACACTTCTCTGTATTAAATTCCATCAACCACGTGGCCGATCAATCCAGGTCCTGATGCAATCGTTCACAACCATCTTCACTATCTGCAAAACTGCTAACTGTTGTATCATCAGCAAACTTGCTAATCTTGCCCTGCATGTTCTCATATCTTGATGTAGATGACAAACAGTAACGGGCCCAGCACCGAACCCTGGGGCACACCACTAGTCACAGGCATCCAGTCTGAGAAGCAATCTTCCACCATTCCCCTCTGTTTCCTTCCATGAAGCCAATTGTCTACCATTCAGCTATCTCTCCTTGGATCCCATGCGATCAAGTTCGCCCATGACACTGTAGTTGGACGAATCACAGATGGAGACGAGCCAGAGTATAGAAGTGAGATCGACCGACTGACCAAATGGTGCCAGCACAACAACCTGGCTCTCAACATCAGTAAGACCAAGGAACTGACTGTGGACTTTAGTAGGGGAAGGATGAAGACCCACAATCCTGTTTATATCAACGGGACAATGGTGGAGAGGGTCAATAACATCAAATTCCTGGGCGTGCATATATCAGAAGATCTTTCCTGGACCCAGCACACCGATGCAAATGTAAAATAGGCACTATATAGCGACTCTACTTCCTGAGAAGATTACGGAGATTCGTCATGTCAAAGAGGATTCTCCTAAACTTCTACAGGTGCACGATAGAGAGCATTCTGACTGGTTGCATCGTTGCCTTGTTCGGCAACTTGAACGTCCAGGAGCGAAAAAGACTACAAAAAGTTGTGACCACTGCCCAGTCCATCACCGACTTTGACCTCCCCACCATCGAAGGGATCTATCGTAGTCGCTGTCTCAAAAAGGCAGCCAAAATCATCAAGGACCCACACCATCTTGGCCACACACTCATCTCACCACTGCCATCAGGAAGAAAGTACAGGAGCCTGAAGACTGTAACGTCCATGTTCAGGAACAGCTTCTTCCCCTAAACCATCAGGCAACGAATAACCTATGAGCTCTGAACTGCAAAAGACTATATTGTTATTTGTTATTTGCACTATATTTGTTTTTTATTGAACTTTTTATTTTTCCCCCGTTATATACAATGTTTACATATTCACATATTCTGTTGTGCTGCAGCAAGTAAGAATTTCATTGTCCTGTCTGGGCCATATGACAATAAAACACTCTTGACTCCTGACTCTTGACTCCTGACGTAACCTTCCAGAGCAGCCTACCATGCGGAACCTTATCGAACGCCATGTACACAACATCTCCAGTTCAACCTACATCAACCACTTTGGTCACGTCTTCAAAAAAATTAATCAGATTATTAATCAGAAAATTAATGAGACACGACCTCCCATGTACAAAACCATGTAGACAATCCCTAATCAGCCCTTGCCCATCCAAATGGGGCTTTGGCTTCATTTATGTGGAACAAACATGCGTCTGGTGATCGTTAAAGAGAAGTGGTGATTTTCTTTTGGAATGTGAATGCACAAGAAGGAAGCAAAGCAGAATGGTGCGAACTATAGGCAAATTAATTTCCCTCCTGGGATAAATAAAGTTCTATCATATCGTATCGTATCGTATCGTAAAGGATAAGGTTACAGAGTACTTACAAGTTCACGATAAAATAGGCCAAAGTCAGCACAGTTTTGGGAAGGGTAGTCATGATAATCGCTTGTTTCTAAGCTTCCCCCAAGTCTAGTTTTTACCAAAAGCGCATCACAGATCAAACACTGTACCTATCCCCACCGCAGGTTCGATCCCTGTGTCTACTGTTTATGCCTTCTAGGCCTTGCGTAAACAACGACACTCCAGAAGTTCCTCCAGAAGATCGACCCTGAGCCTCGTGATCACGGCCTTTTATATGCCCCGCGAAGCTGAGGGCCGAAACACACAGGGGTTTCATCCAATTACCCAATTACAAATTCCTGACTGGTCCAATTTAGCCAGGATTAACAGTTTTACCTGACAAATCTGCTGGAATTCTTTGAAGGTAAATAGCAGAACAGACAAAGGAGAGTCAGTAGATGTTGTTTACCTAGATTTTCAGAAAGCCTTTGATAAGGTGCCACACGTGAGGCTGCTAAGGAAGATGAGAGCCCATGGTATTAAAAGGCTGATATTAGCATGGATAGCAGGTTGGCTGGTTGGCAGAAGGCAAAGAGCGGCAATAAAGGGGGCTTTTCCTGGTTAGCTGCCAGTGACTCGCGGAGTTCCGCAGGGGTCGGCGCTGGGGCCACTACTATTCAGGTTGTATATTAATGATTTGGACGAGGGGATTGAAGGCTTTGTGGCATGATACAAAATAGATGGAGAGGCAGGTAGTGTAGAGAAAGCAGGGACTCTGCAGAAGAACTTGGACAGGTTGGGAGAGTGGGCAGAGAAGTGGCAGATGGAATACAGTGCAGCAAAGTGTGAAGTCATGCACTTGGTAGTAGGGATAAAGGTGTATCCTAATTTCTAAATCGGAATTGCAAAGGGACTTGGAGTGCTGGTGCAAGATTCCCAAAAAGTTAATCTGCAAGTCGAATCAGTAGTAAAGAAAGCAAACTCAATACTAGCATTTATTACAAGACGGCTTGTATAATAAAACAGGGATGTAATGTTGAGGCTCTATAAGGCGCTTGTGAGCAATTTTGGGCACCATTTCTGAGGAAGGATGTGCTGGCTCTGGAGAGGGTCCAGAGGAGGTTTACAAGAGTGATCCCAGGAATGAGTGGGCTAACATATTGACGTCACTGGGCACAGAAAGTTGTGGAGGCCTAATCAATAGATATTTTTAAGGCAGAGATAGATAGGTTCTTAATTAGTATGTGTGTCAGGGGTTATGGAGAATAGGCAGGAGAACGGGATTAGGAGGGAGAAATAGATCAGCAATGATTGAATGGCGGAATAGACTTGATGGGCCGAATGGCCTAATTCTGATCCTATCATTTATGATCTTAAGACCTTATGAATACATTTGTAAAATTAGTGATTGGATTTTAGCACAGAATAGGCCATACAGCTCACCATTGAACTTCACAGTGCCAGAGATGCAAGTTCGATACTGACCTTGGGTGCTGTCTCTGAGTAGTTTGCACATTCTCCCTGCTTTATACCACATCCCAAGACATGCCAGTTTGCAGGTTAATTGGCCTCTGTAAAAATTGTCGCCAGTGTGTCGGGAGTGGGTAAAAAATTGGGGTAACGTAGTACTAGAGTGAACCGGATGATCAACATTCAGCATGGACTTGGTGGGCTGAAGGGCCTGTTTCCATGCTGTATCTCTAACCTGAACCAAACTAAACAATGTCCATGCCAACCACT
The DNA here is from genome assembly GCF_028641065.1 of Leucoraja erinaceus. Lineage (NCBI taxonomy): Eukaryota > Metazoa > Chordata > Chondrichthyes > Rajiformes > Rajidae > Leucoraja > Leucoraja erinaceus. The sequence goes on along the minus strand of NC_073395.1, from coordinate 36,602,481 downwards.
GTAGAGCCATACAGCATAAAAGCATGCATTTCCGCTCAACTCGTCCATGCCAGCAAAGATCCCCATCTAAGCTTGTTCCATTTGCTTGCATTTAGCTCAGACCCTTCCATACCTGTTATGTACCTGTCTAAATGTCTTTTAAATGCTGTGATAGTATTTGTCTCAAGTACCTCCCCTGGCGCTTGTTCCGTATACCTACCACTCGCTGAGTGAAAAGATTTCTCCTCAGGTTTGTATTAAACCTTGCCGCTCTCACCTTAAACATATGCACTCTTGTTTTTGATATCGGGTCTGAAGAAGGGTTTCCACCCGAAAAGTCACCCATTCCTTCTCTCCAGAGATACTGCCTGTCCCGTTGAGTTACTCCAGAATTTTGTGCCTATCTTTGATTTCCCCACCCTATTTACCATTCCATTTACCCAATCTATTCTTATTATTATTTTATACATCTCTATAAGATCACTTCTCAGCCTCCTGTGCTCCAAGGAATAAAGTCCTAGCCTACCAAAACTCTCCCTGTAGATCAGGCCCTCAAGTTCTGCCAAAATCCTCGTTAATCCCCTCTGCACTTTTTCCTTGTTATACCAGGGTGACTAAAACTGAACACATAATTCAAACATCTTGGACAAGTGTATCACTGATGAAGGCCAATGCACCAAAAGCCTGTCTACTTGTGTTACCACTTTTAGGGAACTATCTACCTGTACTCATCGATCCCTCTGCTCTACAACACTCCTCAGGCCCCTACTATTCACATGTGAAAGTCCTATCCTGGTTTGACTTCTCATAATGCAACACCTTAAGGGCCTGTACCACCACCATGCGACTGCATGCGGCGAGCGCGACATAACGTGGTCGCTTGAGCCATACGGCCTCGCGGGGCCGGTCCCACTTCGATCGCCGGAGCCATATGGAGTTGTGCGGGGCTGGTCCCGACATCGCGCGGGGCTCTGAAAAACTGACACTGTCCAAAAATTCCGCGCGGCAACGGCCTGTCGGCGCGCAGCAACATTGAGGCCGTACGCAGCGCCTTGACGGGCTTACGCAGCATCTCGATGCCGTACGCAGCATCTTGATGGCGTACGCCTAGCGCATGGCGTTGGGCGATGATGTCACAGCCCGGCGTGTCGTTGCAGGGGGATGGGGGATGGAGGTAGGAAAAGGCTGGAGAGAGGAAGAAAACTTCTTCATAGTAGGCAAGCCTTGAGCATTCTCTCCAGGTATACCTATTTTGAAGAGGCTGTCCTCCTCTCACCGAAATCACTTCAAGATACGCCTACTTTGAAGAAGTTCTCCATGATGCTGCTTGACCCTCTGAGTTACTCCAGCACTTTGTGTCTATCTTCCAGTTGTATCTCCACTGCGCGCTCTCCCACACAATGTCAGATTTCCCATAGAATGGCAAGCTGGGCTGGTGCACTGTACTTGTTCTCCTCTACTTATCACACCAAATCTGCCGCAAATTTATTCTGCAGAAAACTCTGACTGATATTCGGAACAGTCTTAAAGCACAGTATCATTAATAATTTGGAAATACTACACTAAATGTTGTTCTCTTACCATGTATCTGTACACTACAAATGGATCGATTGTAATCATGTATTGCCTTTCTGCTGAAGATAGACACAAAAAGCTGGAGTAAGTCAGCGGGACAGGCAGCATCTCTGCAGAGAAGGAATGGGTGACATTTTGTGACGAGACCCTTCTTCAGATCAGTATTTCTGCTGACTGGTTAGCATGCAACACAAACTTTTCGCTATATCTCGGTACATGTGACAATAAACTAAACTCAAACTAAATAACTAACTGAAAATACTTTGACAAATATACAATGGAGTTCATATCATCTTTGCATAAGCTAATTGGATAAGATGAGATCGCAAAGCAACCAATTGTGACACCACAGGCATGACCTTGATACATCACTGAGCTGCAGAGGGACCAGAGAGTGGCTTTGTTTTGTTCTTAACAAAATAAAAGTACAATGTAAAGACTCCTTAAAGTGGTGCCAGAAAATTCAGCAATGTTTTACTCATCAATAGAATGTTGCAGATGTTCTCACCAATGAACTGAAAGAGGATTTCCATTCCTGATGTGTTTGAGTATAATCGCCAATTCAATGTTGGGCCTTAAACATTGACAGCTGATCATTTAAGCATTATTGTCAGCTTTAACAAAGTAGATACAGCACTCGTGGGAGTCAGCATACAAGCCTTGACATCTGGGTCATAAATGTGTATTGAAGACAATTCAGCACTTTATTTGTCTGGAAAGAATAACCGCAGCTGCCGCTACCATTGTCAAGGAGTTAATAAATGATGTGAGAAACACATGCACTGAATTCAGAATTGTGAATGGCTGAAAAGGTAGAGAATAGGAACTGAAACTGAAAACAGAGATCAAGGTGAAGCAAGCTTCAGACACACAGTGATACAGCATAGAAACTGGCCCTTCAAGCCAATTCATCATTGCCAACCAAGATGCTCGTCTAAGCTAGTCCCATTTGCCCATGTTTGGCCCACATTCCTCTAACCTTTCTTATCTGTGTATCTGCACAGATGTATTTCTAATGTTGTTATTGTAGTTGCCTCAACCACTTCCTGTGACAGCTTGTTCCAAATACATAACCACTTTCTATGTGAAATAGTTGCCCCTCGAGTTCCTATTAAATCTATCCCCGCACACCATGACTCCATGCCTTCTAGTTCTTGATTCCCCAACTCCAAGAAAAAGACTGCATGCATTCATCCTATCTATTCCCCTCATGAGTTTTTACACCTCTATAAGATCACCACTAGATCACACACCAGGGACAATTTACAGTTAACTGTATACCAAGTATACAAACCCAAGCCAATTAACCTTCAAACCTGTACGTCTTTGGAGTGTGGGAGCAATCTAAGAAATTGGTAAAATCCCACGTGATCACAAGGAGAATGTGCAAACTCCATACAGACAGCACCCGTAGTCAGGATCGAACCAGCGTCTCTGGTGTGGCAAGAGCTGTAAGGCATCAACTCTACCGAACTTACCAGTTTGAGGTTTGATCTTTATTTTATGAGGAGTTACGTCGAGGGATTACGTGAAGACCCCGCCAGCACGCATGCGCGACATTCTTCAAAGCAGCGGTGTGAAATCACAGACAACAGTAAGTGAAAAAAAACATAGTAAGATAAGAGGGACTAGAATACCAGTTGACCTTTATGATAGAGTGTGGGCGTGGAGGGCACGTAATCCCTCGACGTAACTCCTCATAAAATAAAGATCAAACTTCAAACTGGTAAGTTCTCGTTTAATCTTATTATTTTACTTCGGAGTCACGTGAGTGACTACGTGAAGATTTTAAAGATCTGTGATTTCATGCCGTGGAACGAGTCCATGCTTCACTCACTGCCATAGTCATCCAAGGGAGGAAGTATGTTATTGTATTCAAACATGAATCAAAATTCAAACAATAACAATTTATTTTAACAAAATAATAATGATCCCTTGGGATAAATTATATTACAGAATTTTAAATTGTTTCTGTAAACACCGCAGGTTTGGTGATCGGTTTGTTATAAAAGAGTTGGAAAGTCTTCTCTATAGACCATCCTGCTGTAGCCAGGATATGGTCCATAGGCATTTCCATTTCTCTAGCTGCCGATGTTGCTGCAGCCCTGGTGGAATGAGATTTTAAAATGTCAGTATCCACCCCTGCAGCTCCCAAAACCTGTCTGAGCCATCTAGAGATGGTCTGCACTGATACCCTGCTATGAGGCTGTTTATGGCTGATCCATAGTGCCAATTCACTACCTCTTATGGTTTTAGTGGACTTTAAATATAGACCCGACTGATGAGGCAGAAGGGGGTAGAAAGTATAGACAAAAGCATAACTGTTTTTTCCCCAGGGACAGGGACATTGCTGGTGACCAACCCCTGAGCAATGTTAGAACAACACTGAAGCTGGGAATACCTCACTCTAGGAGGGTTTGTGTTGAGAAAAGCGTCCATCGCTGTCCTGCAAGTATGCCCAGGGTCTGGTTCATCCAAGCGACATATGTTGGCAACTGGTGATAATTTCTAGATGCATGAGAGGTATGATCTCTGGTTCTCCATATCGATTAGATATCAGCAAATTCTTGTGATCAACATCCACTCAGTGTTACAGGATGGACCAATAATCTGGTCGTTTAGCGACGGACATGACATGGTTCCGTGTCTGTCGAGGACCACAGGGAACCATGGCTGAGTAGGCCAATCGGGTACTACCAAAATACCTGATGCAGAGTCTAATTGCATAAGACCCGACTGATGAGGCAGAAGGGGGGGGGAAAGCAAAAGAAAAACAATTTACCCAGTCCAGCGGAAAGCGTCCATCACTGCTGTTGGTTTATGTTGGCAACTGGTGATTAAGTCTGTTGACACACCATATGGCAGATTGTACTTTGGCCAACATTGTCACTCATGTCATTAAATTTTTGACCTGGTGTCTGCCACCTTATAGTTGCTGATAGCCAAATATGTCTGTTGACACACCACCAGATTGTATTGGCCAGATTGTCACATGATATCAATTTTATTCCACCCATATGATTAATATATGCCACCATTGTGGTATTATCAATTTGTAGGCGGACATGCAGATGGTGCATTGTTGAGCAATATGCTTTTAGCCCATAAAACGCATCCAACATCTCTAAATAGTTTATACCCAGTGTTTGTAGTAACAATGATTCCTGTATATTCCATCTACCACCAGTACTGGATATAGTGTTAGTAGCTCCCCAGCCGTGAGCGCTGGCATCAGTTTGTAATGTGAATGATGGGTTACTAATAATGATGGGGCTGGAACTATGCCAAATATTTTGCTTCCACCATTGTAACTCTGAAATTGCTTTGGCTGGTAATTGCATAGGTCGATCAAAATTACCTGCATGTTTCTTGCACCTTGCCACCTACCTCCATGGTTACCGGTGGCACATTCACTTCTTCGGTTTCTGCCTCTTCTGCGGAGGAGGCGCTGGAGTGCGGGGTTGGCGCATCTTCCATGAGGGTCGCTCTGGGCCTTGGCCTAAAAAAGACCTTTGTGGTTGCTGCGCGGCCCTCATGCTTTCACCAGCATCCCGTGTCGTTGCCTGCTGGTGGATGCATAGGGGTGCTGCCGTCTGGGGTAAGTGGTCTTGCTCGTTGATGATGACGCCCTCATGAGCCCGATGGCTTTAGCCTCCTCATTGATCTCTTTGACCAGTTTTGATAAATTCCCGCCAAATAGCAATATTTGTGGTTGTGAAGCAGCTGTCTTACACAACCCTGCAAATTTGGGGTTTAGTGCAGGTCTGATCGCGCTCTTTCTTAGGCAATTCATCTCATATTGAGTATTGCAGAGCAGTGCCAGTGTATCCTGTTCAGTGTCCGTCATCTCTGTTCCATCCAGGGAATGAGCGAACGCCATTATGCCTGATGTCAGAAGCTTCAAAATCTGCATTTTAACCTCTTGGGTTCTTATGCCAGCTTCAATGTACCCCCAGATAGCACTATTTACTGCAGGGACATTTAATGAGACACAGTTCTCAGGAGGCATGTATTTTGCTGTAGTCTCGTTCATTACCTGCTCCTGTAGTGGATGAAATGACAGGTAGTTGATGCTGGCTGCCAGTTTGGATTGCAACGGCTGCCCTGATTGCGGTGGCACCGCAAATGTCGTGACCACTCCCATCAGCTCTTTTGGATCCTGCACCCCCAGCACACTGCCAGTTTCTTCAGACATGTCCCCTTCTTCGGGGCCAGCCCAGCCCTGGCCCGTAATGCTCCCCTCTGTCGTGGGAGATGCATTATACAGCCCTGGGTAAGGTGCTGTCATGGGTGTGCGATGACCCCCATGGTGACCATACTCCACTCAGTGTGTATTTGGAGCATTTGCTCCATCAACCGCTCCATGCGGGAAATGCGGTCACCTCCACTGCTCCCCGGCAGCGAGTCCTCCTGGCCCGACTCATCCGAGTCAACCGGCCGGGCCGAATTCTGCTTCGCTTTCCCACCAGTCCGCTGCGCTGGTTCGGGCTGTGCAGCTAGCGGCGCTGGTCCCAGCTGAGCAAGATTTACATTGGTGACTACAGACCGTAGTAACTGCGGTCCAGGTGCCGCTGGTCGCTGTTGGCTGCCGAAACTTTCGCGGTCCCCTGCAGCCACTCGAGACGCGACCCTTTTCGACTTCTTGCCCTTGTCCATAGTTTTACTGGAACAGAAAAACACAAGGGCAAAAATACACAACCTCAGATTAGGTAACTTACCTGCAAGTTCCGTATTTAAACTTTGCCGCGGGAGAACTCTTCACCCTGCCCGTCGCTGTGCAATGCGTGAGAAGATATGTCGCGCATGCGTGCTGGCAGGGTCTTCACGTAGTCACTCACGTGGCTCTGAAGTAAAATCAGATAGTGCTTTACATTTACATAAACTCAAATGTAATAGTAAATGGAAAATACAGAGTGCAGAATGTAGTTCTCAGCATTGTAGACTACCATAGACAAGGTCAAATATCTGCAATAGGGTGGAGGTGAATTGGACAGTACCCTAGCTTATGGAAAAACTGTTCAGATGCCTGATAACAGAAGGGTTGAAGCTGTTCCTGAGTCTGGTGGTGTGTGCTTTCAAGCTCCTGTATCATTTCCCTCTGGCAGGGCTGAAAAGTAGCAATAGCCATAATGTCATAATAATCATGATATTCATAATTCAGGCATTCGTAAGCAGGGGAGGACCAGGTCTTCTCCGATCATATGCCGTTAAACACATTCTGATTCATAGATGCATGTGGTAATCCAGCTAACTAAAGTGTAGGAAGGAACTGCAGATGCTGGTTTACACCAAAGATAGACACAAAATTCTGGAGTAACTCAACGAGACAGGCAGCTTCTCTGGAGAGAAGGAATGTCATCCAAGCTAACTAAAGTAGTTTTCATTCAACTCAGAGTCTGACAAAGCCCTAAATGTCACCTATCCTTGTTCTCCAGAGATGTTGACAGAACCGTTGAGTTACTCCAGCACATTGTGTCTCTTCATTAAACTCACATTTTATTCTTTAAAATTAGATAAGATAATTGTTGATACTGATAACGTCGGAAGGTATTAAAGGGTTTTTGGCAAGTGAAACAAAAGATTTAATGGTTTAATGATTGACTAATTTAGCAATGAGATACTGAATTATTAATCTTTCCTTTGTATCAGTTGCCTAATTTGTTATTAGGCCTTGGCTCCTGGACATGTGAGACTGAAGGTAGGATACATTATGCAACCTGTGATAGGTATTTATTGGGTGATATGAGTAGTTAATTTGTTTGTCTATGCATGACTGTAATTTGGAAGCTCTTTCAATTTTCAATCGGAATTGTAACTCAGACTGATCTTTAACAAAAGGAAAATCTATCCCTTTTAGTAGACACGAGAAGAAGTGAAGTACTGGCCAAGATGTGTTCATGTTACACTGTTTATCTGACAGTCAATTAAACCTTTGGAAAAACTAACAAGCTGGTACAATTATAAACTCATAGAAGCCTTGGCTTTTGATGATTACTCTTAAATATGCAAAACACTGACAGGTTAGTTGCACTTGGCACAAAACATTTATGTGCAAATATGTGGTAGTCTCAGATATTTTTCTATAAATGATGTTACTGAATAAGCCGGGTCATTGAGGTATAATAAAAGAATAGGATGCACATGCAAGTGACAAGTATGCCTTTCCTCCAGGTGTTTAGTCTCAGCTGCAAGTTGGAAAGCTGGATGAGTTAGTAGCTCTTCAAGGGTAGGTGCTTCCCATGAAAGGGATGTTCTTTATTTTTTTGCTTTCTACTTTTGCTGTTGAACATACATAATTACTTGGTTGGCACAAAGAATGTGCTTTTTGGATTCAACAGAGCAAATCCTATTAATTAGTACATAATTCAGTGAGACCCTGCTGAATTAAACTCCACAAAGTAAGGTAAGGATGACTCATTGGAGTGGAAAGCCATCCATGCTTGAAAGGTAAGGATGTCTTTGAAATTTAAGGCCCCTGTACTTCCCATACCATTTTTAAACCTAAATTGTCTCTGTCTCCCAGGCTGTGGTTAAACTCAGTGGCCAGTCACCCACCTTGCTGTTAAATACAGAGGCTCATTGATCCCGGGTATTGTTCTAAGTCTGGCGTTGTTGTTTCCTTGTCCGTGTTTAAACTGAAGGGGTTCCTATCTCCTGCACCATCTTTATACTCAGGGAACCCTGCTGCCCACACTGTTGATAAATTCATGGGCCCCCTTTCACTCATGCTGTTTAGAAGTGTGAAAACGCACACCTCCAGATTCAGGCTATTATCAGGCAACTGCATCATCCTACCACAACCAAAGGGCAGTGCCGAACTACTATCTACCTGATTCAGATCAGTCTGAAGAAGGGTCTCGACCCAAAACGTCACCCATTCATTCTCTCCAGAGATGGTGTCTCACCCGCTGAGTTACTCCAGCATTTTGTGTCTGCTATCTACCTCATTGCTGACCCTCAGACTATCCTTGATCGGACTTTGATGGCTTTACCTTGCACTAAACGTTATTCCCTTATCATCCATCTGGACACTGCAAATAGCTTGATTGTTATCTCTGCGGACTCGATAGCACGCAACACTCGGTCGGTACACGTGACAATAAACTACGGTAATATTATATGTCTTCTCTTTACATTTTATGCTGTCTTTGACTTCCCTTGTCAGCCACGGTCGCCTTATTCTCCCCTTAGAATCTTTCTTCCTTTTTAGAATTAAAAGATACTAAAAGGTCTTCCGAATTCCTCCCAAAAATTCCTACCATTGCTGCTCCATCATCATTCCTATTCGTGTCGATTTCCAATCAATGTTAGCCATCTCCTCCCTCATGCCACTGTAGTCACCTTTATTCAACAGTAATACTGATTTCATCTTCTCCCTCTCAAACTGCAGGTTGGAGGTTATCATATTATGGTCACTACTTCCAAAGTGTTCCTTTACCTTAAGCTCCCTAATCAAATCTGATTCATACACAATACCAAATCCAAAATTGCCTTTTTCCTGGTAGGCTTTCCTCCAAACTGCTCTAAAGAAACCATCTTGTGGGCACCTCACAAGTTCCCTCTCTTAGGGTCCAATCTGATTTTCCCAATCTGCCTGCATATTGAAATCCCCCACGACCACTGTAACATTGCCTTTCTTGCATGCCAATTGTATCGCCTGATGCAATTTGTACTCTATATCCTGGCTACTGTTTGGGGGCCTGTATATACTGTAACTCCAATCAGGCTATTTTTATCCTTGCAATTTCAACTCTATCCACAAGGATTCTACATCTTCTGACCCTATGCCATGTCTTACTATGGACTGAATTTCATTCCTTTCAGCAGAGCCACCCTACCCCCTTTGCCCACCTATCTGTCTTTCCAATAATGTAGGAAGGAACTGCAGATGCTGATTTACACCAAAGTTAGACACAAAATGTTAGAGTAACTTATTGGGACAGAGATAATCTCTAGAGAGAAGGAATGAGTGACATTTTGGGTTGAGACCTTCTTCAGACTAAGAGTTAGGGGAGAGGGCAACTATAGATATGGAAGGATAAGGTATGAACATGAGAGATCAAAGCAGATGATGATCAGGAAATATAGATGGGTTCATTGTTGGCTGAGGGGAAGGTGACAACGAGGCGTACAATATGTAAAATTAATCAGAAGGACAGTGAAACTAGTCAGAGAACTAGGGTGGGAGAGGGATGGTGCGAGAGAGAAAGCAAGGATTATTTGAAGTTAGAGAAATCAATATTCATATTATTGGGTTGTACGCTCCGCAAGAAATATATGAGGTTCTGTTCCTCCAATTTGCCTTGGGCCTCACTCTGACAATGGTGGAGGCCCAGGACAGAAAGGTCAGTATGGGAATGGGAAGATGAGTTAAAGGATGAGTAACCTTGGATATTCATTTCCCATTCGATCCCCTTTCAACTAGGTCTCTGTGATGTCCACACATTGTACCTACCAATTTAACACACATGACGTTTCTCAAGTAGTTTTCCTTTTGCTCCAGATCCCAACATCTGCAGGGTCTTGTGCCTCCAGGTTAAGGCATTCTCCCAGTTTACTTGAACAAACCAAGTCAGCTGAATGGTTGTGTACCCGTAAAGGACACATTAGCACGGCAGATAAATGGATGCATTTAGAAAATAATTAGGCCCAAAATAAACTACTACTTTCCAACAGATCTGTTTCTTTTGGCTCCCAACTTACCCCTGAAGTATCTCTGTGCAATTGAAATAGCACATCCAAGATCAAGTCCCAAATATCACAGCATATGTTTGCCATCCAGCAAAGTCTTGTGCTGCTGGGAAAGGCTCGTAAAATTAACACTCTTATAAACACCCAATCCAAGTTTTTCAGATGATTTTTTTCCAAATTTAGCAAAATGTAAAGGAGGAACAACATCTTGGCACTAATTTTCAGAATGTGGCAGATGGAATAATTAGCATGCATGCTATTTGACACACTGATGAATTAAAGATTAGCCTTGACTCAGGCCTCCAAGTACAGTATTTCATGTGTTTGAAAAATAGCAGATTTATTGAAAAATTGTTGTTGCCAGGTTAGTTGTAACATTTGGAATCAACAGATTAAAAGGATATTTCAGTGTCTTATGCTTAAAATAAATCAGCATATTCACTAGTATGTTATACCTCATGAAATCTTCATTATTGTTAGATTTTATAAACTGTAATTTTCCACACAAAACTTGTGTTCTAAGAGAATTTTAATAATATCTAAGGATGAATTGGATAAGAAGTTCAATGTCTTCACATGCCTGTGAAAGTCCGTGATGCCATATCCTAACAGATGCACCCTCAGCTCAAAATACAGCTCAAAGAAACACAGCTCTGCTCCTCACCAACCCATAATCGTATCAAGCAGGACTCAGAACTGATATTTACGTGCTCCATTACACGCACACAGAGAGCACTGCAGCGAGTCTAGCTCACATATCTCACTGCTGTCATGAAACACAATGCTTAACGCTCACTAGCGGACTTCCCTCACTCGTTATGGGCAAGGTGCCACCGAATTTCAGGCAACAGTGCGGCACGGTGGCGCAGCGGTAGAGTTGCTGCCCTCCAGCGCTTGCAGTGCCGGAGACCCGGGTTCCATCCCAACTAAGAGTGCTGCCTGCACAGAGTCTGTACGTTCTCCCCATGACTACGAGTGTTTTCTCCGAGATTTTCGGTTTCCTCCCACACTCCAAAGGCGTACAGGTATGTAGAATAATTGGCTTGGTAAATGTGAAAAAAATTGTCCCTAGTATGTATAGGATAGTGTTAATATGTGAGGATCGCTGGTCGACGGGGATCCGGTGGGCCGAAGGGCCTGTTTCCATGCTGTATCTCTAAACTAAACTAAACTAAACTAAACAGCAGCTATATATGGTGGGAAAATATAGCTATACTAGACTAAGTGGGACCCGTTGGGTCCCTTGTTCACACGGGAGGGTTGGTCCCCCGATGCAATATTCCACCCCTCCACCAATTCCAATATTGGTGGCAAGTGGGGGGACTTTCTGGAGTTCTGGTATGGGTTCTTGGGGTAGCATCTCAGTCCCTCAAGCCTGATCTGCTGGCAGCTCACTCACGGCTGGTGGGCTGGCAGTTGACTCATGACTATTCCTTGAAAATCCATTTCAAGCAGGGTGCAAGGCCACCAAATTCAAATCCATGTTCCTACCATTTCAAGCAGGGTGCAAGGCCACCAAATTCAAGTGTAGTTTCTTACCACTATGAGCAGGGTGCAAGGCCACCGAATACAAGTGCAGTTTCCAACCACTTCAAGCAGGGTGCAAGGCAACCACATTCAAGTGCAGTTTCATACCATTTCAAGCTGGATCCATGGCCACCAAATTCAAGTGCAGATTCATACCACTTTCAGCAGGATGCAAGGCCGCCAAATTCAAGTGCAATTTCATTCCACTTCAAGCAGGGTCGAAGGCCACCAAATTCAAATGCAGCTTCACACCATTTCATGCAGGGTGAAACCACCATAAAACCACACATAACACCAAACTCACAGTTCAATAGATATTCAGTGTGTTCAGTTGATTCACAGCTCAGACAGAGTCATGACCTCTCCCTCCCCCATCATGCCGAGACTGAGCCACACCCACACTTCCGGGTTTTATAACCCCTCCCCCTCCCACCGGAAAAGGTGTGGCTTTCAGGGCGTGATTGACAGGAGTGAGATTCTCAACATTTTTTAAACACTAATAACACTTTTATTTTTCATTGATGGGAAGAATTCTCTGCACCTGCACAGCGGAGGGGGGTCTGAGTAAGATGGCCAAAGGTCACAGCCGTAAGTGGTAGCATTTTATATTAAATCAATATACAGTGCAAACAGGAAGTAAGTGCATTTAGAGTAGTGCCTTTTAACTTCAAGCCAAAGCACCCAAGCCGCCATTTGCAGTAAGTAGTGCCTTTCAACTTCAAGCCAAAGCACCCAAGCCAACATTTGCAGTAAGAAATGTCTTTCAATTTCAAGTCAAAGCACCCATGCCACCATTTGCAGTAAGTAGTGCCTTTCAACTTCAAGCCAAAGCTCCCAAGCCACTATTTGCAGTAAGTAGTCCCTTTCAACTTTAAACCAAACCTCCCAAGCCACCATTTGCAGTAAGTAGTGCCTTTCAACTTCAAGCCAAAGCACCCAAACAACCATTTGCAGGCAGTGCCTTTTTAACTTCAAAAAAACATATTTTCATTTTCAAACCATGTTAAGGGTACTCACAGTTGTGTAGACATTTGTTCAGTGTTATTCAGAGCTCATAGAGACATGACCCTTGGCTTCATCCATCAAGCCAATACACCTATTTGCAGTAAGTAATGCCTTTCAACTTTAAGCCAAAGCTCACGCCACCATTTGCAGTGTAGTGCCTTTCAACTTTAAACCAAAGCTCCCAAGCCACCATTTGCAGTAAGTAGTGCCTTTCAACTTCAAGCCAAAGCACCCAAACAACTATTTGCAGGCAGTGCCTTTTTACTTCAAACAATCCATATTTTCATTTTCAAACCACATTAAGGGTACTCACAGTTGTGTAAACATTTGTTCAGTGTTATTCAGAGCTCAGAGAGACATGACCCTTGGCTTCATCCATCTTGCAGAGACTAAGTGAGGCACACCACTTCCTGGTTTTATAGTCCCTCCCCCTCCCTCCAGCAGGGGCAGCAGGGAGAATGGTGAATTTTTAAAAAACAGTAATATCTCTCTGATTTTTGATAGATTATGAAAATCCTCCGCACCCATAAGGCGGAGAGGGGCTCTGAGCGAGGTGGCCAAAAATGACAGCCGTAGGTGGTGGCGTTCTGTCGTAAATCGCAGCACAGTGGGCCAAAAGCGGTCAAGATCAGAGATTTAGTAATATAGATTAATGAGTTGGATGTGAATATTGGAGGTATGGTTAGCAAATGACATGATGGTGGTGTGGAATGTGAGGAAGGTTGTCTAAAACTACAGTAGGAAACAGATCTGGCAGACCGTTGCATGGAGCATTGGCAGATGGACTTCAATCCTGAAGAATTAGAGAAGAGGCATTTTGAGAAATCAGTTAGGAGTAGGATATTTACAGAAAGTGGTACAGCATTACGGACTGTTGATGAACAAAGTAAACTATGATTCAAGCACATCCTTCCCTCAAAGTGGCAACCCTGCTACATCAGGTGGTGAAGAAGGCATCTGACATTTTCCCCCCATAGGTCGAGACATCTATATATTACTGGAACTTTCATCTTGTTTGTTTCTATGTCTGTGATGCTGTCTGTCTGTGGGTTTGTGTGTGTGTGTGCATGTACTTCTGCCCATGTGATCCCAAAATTACATCAACATGGTACATGATAGCGCTACAATTGTTGGCCCACATTACTCACCATTGTCCTGTGGTGTGGTGTATCAAGTTTTATTCAGATTGATGTTATATTTTACAGGTTATTCACATTTTAAACTTTAAAAATGTAACTTTTCACTGTAAAAAATCCAATTCCACTTGCCCTGGCCCTGCCCATTACAATGTTACAAATGACAGGACACTGGGAGTCTCCCAGGTTTTTTTGTAAATCATTCTGAACCATGAGAGCAGAGAAGGAACTAGTTAGGTGGATGTTATTAAATGTACATCTACTGCTGTCATGATTCAGAATGATTTAAAAAAAAACCTGAGAAACTTTTGCAAACTCTGCATCTACGATTGAGTACACCCAGGAGTGACAGAGGTCACATGTTTATGTTAATATTAACCTTTTTTTCACCCAGTTTTATTCCACCAGGGAGGTCTTAACTTCCACTGCCTGCAATCTCCGGCAACCACCTTCAACTAGCATTGCAACCGGCTTCGACTAAAAAATTAACGATTTTTAAAACGGCAACCTATTTTTAGTCGAGGCCAGTTTTTAATTTTTTGAAATAATCGCCTGAACATAGAAGAAGCGGAAACCACTTTCGACCATTAAGGAGACTGACAAAAACCTCCGGGAACCTCATGGAAACCTTGGGTGGGGTGCAAAGTCTCCAGAGGTTTCCGTTCAGGTTTCCTAAGTGGGACAGGGGCATTACAATGCCAGAGACCCAGGTTCGACCTCGACTACGGGTGCTGTCTGTATGGAGTTTGTACGTTCTCCGCGTGACCTGCGTAAGTTTTCACTGAGATCTTCAGTTTCCCCCCACACTCCAAAGACGTACATATTTGCAGGTTAATTGACGATATAAATGTAAAAATTCACTCTCGTGTGTGTGGATGGTGTTAATGTGCGGGGATCGCTGGTTGGTGCAGAGGGCCGAAGGGCCTGTTTCCATACTGTATCTCTAAACTAAACTAAAAAAGAAGGTAATTGACCAGGTACTATCATAACATTTAAGAGACATTTGGACAGGTACATGGATAGGATAGGTTTAGAGGGTTATGGGCCCAGTGAGAGTAGATGGGACTAGTGGGAGTAGATGGGCCGTGTTGGTCGGTGTGGGCAAGCTGGGCCAAAGGGCCCGTATGACTGTATGACTCTATGAGAAGGGAATGATTTACACTCACTACTGTACAGCCAAATAAGGTTCTAATTCCACCTACAAGTTTGCAGACTACACCACTGTGGTGAGTTGAATCACGAACAGTGAAGTGCTGGAGTAAATAAACTAGATAGAGAATTTAGTGACATGGTGTCAGGACAAAAACCTCTCCTTCAATGTCAGCAAGATGAAAGAGCTGTTATTGAGTTCAGGAAGCATGGAGGAGTACATGCCCCAATCAGCATCAATAGTGTGGATGTGGGAATGGTTGAGAGCTTCAAGTTATTTGGCGTTAACATTACTACTGCTCTGTCACGGACCAACCACTTTGATGCGACAGGCAAGAAGGAACACCAGAGGAGACTGAAGAAATTCAGTCAACATTACACACTTCTACAGATGCACTGTTGCATCATGGCTTGGTTTGGGAACTGCTCTGACAAGTCCGTGAGAAATCGCAGAGTATTGTAGATGTAGCCCAGTCCATCGCATAGATCAGACTTCCCACCATTGACCCCATCTACACTTCAAGCTGCCTCGGAAATGCAGGCAACATTATCAACGACTTGTCCCACCCCTGGCATTCTTTCTTCCCCTGCTCCCGTCCAGTACAAGGTACAGATGCTTGAAAGCACACACCACCAGACTCAGGAACAACTTCTTCCCCTCTGTTATCAGGCTTCGGAATAGTCCTTCCATAAGCTAGAGTACTGTTCGATTCACCTCTACCCCATTGAGGGCAGTGAGTGGATTTTGTCTATGGAACTGATGCCCTCCAATGCTGAGAACTATATTCTGAATTCTGTATCTTCCTCATTGCTCTAACTATTGTATTCGAGTTTGTACTGATTGTATCTTTGTATCTGATCTGAAGATTGACACAGAATGCTGGAATAACTCAGCGGAACAGGTACCATCTCTGGATAGAAGGAATGGGTGACATTTCATGTTGAGACCCTTCTTCAGAGTAAGAGACAGTCTGTGGGTATACAGAACGAGCTGCCAAAGAATTTAAAAAGCATTCGGACAGGTACATGTATAGGAAAGGTTTGGAGATTTGGGCAGATGTGGACAGTTGAGACTAATGTAAATATGACTTCTTGGTTGGAGCGGGCAAATTGGACTGGAGGGCCTATTTCCGTGCTGTATGACTCTATGACTCTGACCTGTGGTTCTTGGTGGATACATTCCCTGCATTGTCACCCACTGTTTCTATCCTGAATGAGAGGCAAAGATCGCACAAGAAAAAATGAAGTCGGAGAAAGTGTCTTGACCTGAAACGTCATCTGTCCATTCCCTCCCCAGATGCTCTCTGATCCGTTGAGTTCCTCCAACACTGCATTATGATCACGATTGAAAGAACAATCAGAGCAACAGAAAGGTAAACATTAACAAGTATCTAACAGAGATTGATGAGTACAAGTTGTATCTTTTAACTTGAAATACTACGAGTGATCCTTTGCGGTATAAAAAATATACATGAATATTTTTGCCTGATTTGTTTTTAAATTTGTAAAATAAAATCGCTTTGCCGATCGTGTTTAATTCTACTTTGCAAATGCAAAATAACATTTTGACTCATTTCTTGTTTCCTAGATTAAGTTCATGAAAAAGGGATTTATTATTAGAGACGCTATGACTTTGAGCAATCCAAATGCACTTAACATAATCCCATTTTGGCATAACCTGAGTGGTTCATAACCACTTCATCATTGAAAGTGATGGTCTAGGGTCATACAATCACCTGCACACTTCGCATATCTACTAGAATTATGTTTCAGCACAGTGACAGCAAAGCACGTTCAGATAACAGGATCACAATCAGGGAGCTGAAGGTACCACCAGCAAAAGAATGTTCTGATCATCACACTAAAGTGGGATTAGTTTTATATTTCAGTGGTAATTAGTGGGCCATCAGATGCCACTTCAGAAGTAATGGCTAATCCATGGAACTTCAGCTATCATGCTCACCTCAAAAATGTCATACTATCAGGGCAGCATCAATGACAGTCAATGGACATGAAGGAGTCATTCATCATTTGTGCCCTTATTAGCAGTTTGTTTTGCTCTGTAACCGTTTCTCAATAAAGATTTTACCAAATATATTGATCTATTCCCATTGTTGCTGAAATCATTTTATCATTTTATTGAAAAGTCCCAGAGGATCACTCTGTCGATTCCTAAATTGTAATAACCAGTGTGATGTGTATGAATCAATCCCCAAATGATCATTGAAAATAGGACAATTACAGATGCAGCAAATCTGAAATAAGAACAGGAATTGCTGGGAATGCTCAGCAGGTCAGGCAGCAGCTGTGGAAAGTGAAGCAGTTAATATTTCAGGTGCAGCAAGTTTCGTTAGCAAAAGGTCGTGATCTGACCTTAAAAGGGGTCATACTTCCTCTGCACTTTCAGTCCAGATGAAGTGTCCTGGTCCAGAACATCGACTGCCCATTTTCTACCACAGAATCTACCTGACCTGTTGAGTTCCTCCAGCACCTTTCCTTTTCTTGGTATAGATTCCAGCATCTGCTATCTCTTGTGCTGCCACATAGAACATACAACACTGTGGATAAGTCTGAAGAAGGGTCTCGAATCAGAATGTCGCCCATTCCTTCTACCCGGAGATGCTGCCTGTCCCACTGATTTACTTCAGTACTTTGTGTTTATCATTGGTGTAAACCAGCATCTGCAATTCCTTCCTACACACACAACACTGCAGCATAGGAACAGATCCTTTGGCCCACAATGTCCGTGCCGAACATGATGTCAAGTTAAGCTAATCTCCTCTGCCTGCATGTGATCCATACCCCTGCATATCCATGCACCTACTAAAAGCCTCTTAAACACCACTATCATTATTGCATTAATCACAACTGGCAGTGTTTCCGACGCCGATTATTCTCTGTGTAATAAACTTGCCCTGCACATCTCCTTTAAGATCTGACCTTAAACCAGCGCCGTCTTGTCTTTGATACTTCCACCCTGGGAAAGGGTTAACATAGAAACATAGAAACATAGAAAATAGGTGCAGGAGTAGGCCATTCGGCCCTTCGAGCCTGCACCGCCATTCAATATGATCATGGCTGATCATCCAACTCAGTATCCTGTTCCTGCCTTCTCTCTATACCCCCTGATCCCTTTAGCCACAAGGGCCACATCTAACTCCCTCTTAAATATAGCCAATGAACTGGCCTCAACTACCTTCTGCGGCAGAGAATTCCAGAGATTCACCACTCTCTCTGTGTGAAAAAAGTTTTCCTCATCTCAGTCCTAAAAGATTTCCCCCTTATCCTTAAACTATGACCCCTTGTTCTGGACTTCCCCAGCATCGGGAACAATCTTCCTGCATCTAGCCTGTCCAACCCGTTAAGAATTTTGTAAGTTTCTATAAGATCCCCCCTCAATCTTCTAAATTCTAGTGAGTACAAACCGAGTCTATCCAGTCTTTCTTCATATGAAAGTCCTGACATCCCAGGAATCAGTCTGGTGAACCTTCTCTGTACTCCCTCTATGGCAAGAATGTCTTTCCTCAGATTAGGAGACCAAAACTGTATGCAATACTCCAGGTGTGGTCTCACCAAGACCCTGTACAACTGCAGTAGAACCTCCCTGCTCCTATACTCAAATCCTTTTGCTATGAATGCTAACATACCATTCGCCTTCTTCACTGCCTGCTGCACCTGCATGCCTACTTTTAACGACTGGTGTACCATGACACCCAGGTCTCCCTGCATCTCCCCCTTTCCTAATCGGCCACCATTCAGATAATAATCTACTTTCCTGTTTTTGCCACCAAAGTGGATAACCTCACATTTATCCACATTGTACTGCATCTGCCATGCATTTGCCCACTCACCCAGCCTATCCAAGTCACCTTGCAGCCTCCTAGCATCCTCCTCACAGCTAACACTGCCCCCCAGCTTCGTGCCATCCGCAAACTTGGAGATGTTGCATTCAATTCCCTCGTCCAAATTATTAATATATATCGTAAATAGCTGGGGTCCCAGAACAGAGCCTTGCGGTACCCCACTAGTCACTGCCTGCCATTGTGAAAAGGACCCGTTCACTCCTACTCTTTGCTTCCTGTCTGCCAACCAGTTCTCTATCCACATCAATACTGAACCCCCAATACCGTGTGCTTTAAGTTTGTATACTAATCTCTTATGTGAGACCTTGTCGAATGCCTTCTGAAAGTCCAGATACAACACATCCACTGGTTCTCCCTTATCCACTCTACTAGTTACATCCTCGAAGGCTTGGAGGAATGAGATTAGGTTTGGATAACCGATCTGGGTGGAGTTACAGTTGCAGAGTGATAAAGTGGGGAAACAGGCCCTTCAGCCCAACTTGCCCATACTGGCCAACATGTCCCAGCTACACTACTCCCATCTGCCCGTGTTTGGTCCATATCCATCCAAACATGTCCTATACATGTATAGGATATAGATAGACAATAGGATATAGCAGATATAGGTAGAAAAAAGGGCAGATGGAGTTTTATCTACTCCAAACTGTGTTTCAGTTTATTAATACTACCATAGATACACAGATGCATAGAAAATAGGTGCAGGAGTAGGCCATTCGGCCCTTCGATCTAGCACCGCCATTCAATGTGGCTGATCATCCACAATCAGTACCCAGTTCCTGCCTTCTCCCCATATCCCTTCATTCCGCTAACTCTAGGAGCTTTATCTAACACTGTTTTGAATGCTTTAAGTGAATCGGCCTCCACTGCCACCTGAGGCAGAGAATTCCCCAAATTCACAACCCTCTGGGTGTAAAGTTCTTCACTGCCCACACACTGCTTACCACTTTGGGCAACTTAATACAGTGTCCCACTATCATTCAGCTCCATGTTATTGTTGCCAGGGTCAGGAGTATTTAAGGATAATTGGCATCACATATCAATACCTTACAGGAAATCCATGCCAATTTCATATGTGGATGAGCCATCCCCTCCTTTCACAGTCTACAGTCTTTTCTTCATCAGTTCTGGCAAGGACAATGAAATATCAGGATCAGAGCTGGGAGCTGAGTATCCACATATACTATCAAAAAGACAGGGGTAGAGGGGTAGGTGGTTCTGTTGGTAAGGAATGAAATCCAATCCTTAGCAAGAAAC
This sequence comes from Leucoraja erinaceus, assembly GCF_028641065.1. NCBI lineage: Eukaryota > Metazoa > Chordata > Chondrichthyes > Rajiformes > Rajidae > Leucoraja > Leucoraja erinaceus. The sequence goes on along the minus strand of NC_073395.1, from coordinate 36,582,302 downwards.
GACATAGGATCAGAGGATGTAGAATCCTTGTGGGGAGAGTCAAGAAACTGCAAGGGTAAAAAAACCCCGATTACAGTTATATACAGGCCTCCAAATAGTAGCATGTAGGGCACAAATTACATCAGGAAATAGAAAAGTCATGTTACAGTGGTCATGTGAGATTTCAAAATTCAAGTAGACTGGGAAAATCAGGTTGGTACTGGATCCCAAGATAAGGAACATGGAGAATGCCTATGAGATGGTTTCTTAGAGAAGATTGTGGTGGCATTAGTAGTGATCTTTCGAGGATAACTAGAGTCAGGAATAATTCCAGAGGACTGGGAAATCACACATTAACTCCAATGTTTGAGAGAAATTATAGGCCAGCTAGTCTGACTTTTGTGAATGGTTAAATTTTAGAGTCTATTATTAAGGATGAGGTCTCCTAAGCGCTTGATTAAATAGGCCAAAGTCAGCATGGTTTTGTTATGGGAAGATCTTGCCTGACAGGATCCTGTTGGAGTTTTTTGAGGAGGTGACAAGCAGGATAGACAAAGGAGAGTCAGCGGATGTTGTTCACATCGGACACCGACGTGGCACTTTCGGCCCTAAACGATGTGCTATGTCGACATCAAAACAAGTACCCGGATGCGGCTATGGTGGTGGCTGGAGGTTTTAATAAATCAAATCTCAAGAAGGTCATGCCGAACTTCTACCAACACATCACGTGTGCCACCAGGGGGGAGAGAACTTTGGACCACTGCTACACGCCGTTCAGGAAAGGCTACAAGGCCGTTTCACTCCCTCCTCTAGGAAAATCTGACCACGCTGCTATTTTCCTGTTGCCGGAGTATAAACAGAGGATAGTTCGGGAAGCGGTAGAGACGAGGGACGTAAAGCGGTGGTCCGACCAGTCAGAGGCCATGCTGCAAGATGCACTGAGTGATGTCGACTGGAATATGTTCGAAGCAAGTTCCAGTGACGTCAGTGAGTTCGCGGAAGCAGTCACGGACTTCATCGCAACAGTAACCGACAACATCGTCCCCACGGTAAGGGTAAGCACCTTCCCGTACCAAAAACCCTGGGTAGATAGATCTGTTCATGTGGCCTTGAATGCTCGCACCACTGCCTACATCTCGGGCCTGGCATCAGGAAACATGGACGTCTACAAGGCAGAGTCCTACCGACTGCGAAGGGCGGTGAAGGACACAAAGAGAAGGTACAGGGACAAGATGGAGTTACAGATGGAGCAGCAGGACACCAGAAGCCTGTGGCAGGGGTTACAGACTGTAACCAACATCCGGAGCACCCCTTCCTCATCCGCATGTGCCGGCACCTCCCTAGCTGACGACCTGAACTCCTTTTACGCTCGTTTTGAGAGGGGCAGCACCACTCCAGGTCTGCCGACTATCGACAATACCGCCAGCGGGCTGGCTACCGAAGCTGAAGGGAGGAATGTGCACACATTCTCGCTGTCCGAGCACGACGTGAGGAGGGCACTGACACGGGTGAACACGAGAAAAGCTGCAGGCCCTGATGGCATCTCGGGGCGAGTACTCAAGTCCTGTGCTACGCAGCTAGCTCCAGTGCTCACTACATTATTCAACCTCTCCCTGGACAAGTCCGTGGTCCCTGCCTGCTTCAAAAAATCCATCATTGTACCGGTACTAAAAAATACCTCCCCAGCCTGACTGAATGACTACCGTCCGGTGGCCCTTACCTCGGTAGTCATGAAATGCTTTGAGAGGCTGGTGAAGAATCACATCTGCACCTTCCTCCCTCAGAACGTGGACCCGTTGCAGTTCGCATATCGTCCGAACAGGTCCATGGACGATGCGGTCTCCCAGGTCTTGCACACCGCTCTCTCCCATCTGGACAGCCAGAAGGGGGGCTACGTGAGGATGCTGTTCATAGACTACAGTTCAGCCTTCAACACGATAGTCCCCACCAGACTGGCCGGGAAGCTACTGGAATTGGGGCTCAACACCTCCCTGTGTGCCTGGGTCCTGGACTTTCTCACCGCCAGGCCCCAGGTAGTCAAGATGGGAGGGAATACATCGGAGTCCCTCACCCTGAGCACAGGATCGCCCCAGGGTTGCGTCCTCAGCCCCCTATTGTACTCCCTGTACACACATGACTGTGTGGCTAGGTTCAGCTCCAATTCAATAATTAAGTTTGCTGATGACACTGTGGTGGTGGGCCTGATCTCAGACAACGACGAGAAGGCCTACCGGGAGGAGGTGGCTGATCTAGCACTCTGGTGCCAGGATAACAGCCTCCTCTTGAACATCAAAAAAACGAAGGAGCTGATCATGGACTTTAGGAGGGCACATCATCCGAGGACGTACACTCCATTGAGGATAAATGGGGATCCTGTGGATAGGGTGAACTGTTTTAAATATCTGGGAGTCCACATCTCTGAGGATATGACATGGGCATCACACGCCTCAGCACTCGTGAGTAAGGCAAGGCAGCACCATTACCACCTCAGGCAATTGATGAAATTCAGAGTGTCTCCGAGGATCCTCCAGTGCTTCTACGCAGCGGCGATGGAAAGCATCTTGTCCGGGAACATTACCATCTGGTTTGGGAATTGCTCTGCCAAGGACAAGAAGGCTCTGCAGGGAGTAGTGCATTCGGCCGAACGCACTATGAAAACTTCACTCACCCCCCTGCAGGAACTATATAACAGGAGGTGCAACTCCAGAGCAAATAAAATCATGGGAGACCCCTTCCACCCCTGCAATGGACTGCTCCAGCTGCTACGGTCAGGCAAACGCCTCCGTTGCCATGCGGTGAGAACGGAGAGGTTGAGAATGAGTTTCTTCCCAGAGGCAATTCGGACTGTAAATGCCTATCTCACCAGGGACTAACTCTACAGAACGTTTTTCCTTCCATTATTTATTATGTAAAAGAATATGTGTGTTATGATTGTGTTTATAATTTGTTTGGTTGTTTTGTTGTTTGTCTTTTGCACAAAAGTCCGCGAGCATTGCCACTTTCATTTCACTGCACATCTCGTATGTGTATGTGACAAATAAACTTGACTTGACTTGACTTAGATTTTCTGGAGGCCTTTGATAACGTGCCATACATGAGGCTACTAAACAAGATAGGAGGCTATGGTATTGAAGGCAAGGTACTAGCATGGATAGAACATTGGCTGACTGGCAGAAGTCAAAGAGTGGGAATTAGGGAGCCTTTTCTAGTTGGCTGCCGATGACTAGTAGTGTTCCACAGGGTCTCTGTTGGGTCCGCTACTTTTCACATTGTGTGCTATTGATCAGGATGAGGGAATTGATGGGTTTGTGGCCACGTTTGCAGATGATACAAGTATACTGTAAGTGGAAGGACAGGTAGTGTTGAGGATGCATGGAGGCTGCAGAAGGACAGGTTGGGAGAGTGGGCAAAGAAGTGGCAAATGCAAAAATGCATAGCAAAGTTTACGGCCACATACAGGATCAATACTGGCCAGTGGGGCATGTGCTTTATACTGGCCTTGACCTTCAAACACAGTTTACTAAAGTGGTGATAGATAGTGTTGGCATTCTAAAGATGATGGTGAATTCATCATCGTCATATTCCTGTTTTGAATGATGGGTCCCAAGATTTGGAAAAATGGTGCTTATTTCTGTAGGTCTACAGTTTTTGCAGTGAATGAGTTGACAATGATCTTTTGCTCCTGCTCTCATCAGGTGATTAAACCAGCGTTATCTGCGGCTTTGTGTCTGAGGTGTGCAATCTAGCAGCAAGAACGTTTGATAGGACTGATTAAGGGATTAATTGAGGAATCATTAGCAAATTATAACTCAGATAAATCTTGGATGTACCTCATAAGCAAGTCCTAAATGTAATGTTCCTAATGAGGCTTCTCACAGGGTGAAGCGGTTTTTAATTATCTCACGCAAGATGAATGGTGACAATATTTCCCCCACTAATCAGCAAAGACCACAGTTGTGACATACAGTACATATGCTCACACTTCCTATTGGGAGTTTTGGTGTCAAATGTACAGCATGGAAATAAGACCTTCAGACCACTGAGTCCATGCCAACCATCGATCACCCATTCACACTTGTTCGGTGTTCATTTCCTGTACATGCGGGGCAATTTACAGAGGTCCATTAACCTACAAATCCGCACGTCTTTGGGAAGTCAAACAAAACCGGAGCATCTGAAGGAAAGCCATGTGAATAAAGTGAGAATGAGGAATCTCTACACAGACAGCACCTAAAGTCAGGATCAAAACTCTGTCTCTGGCATTGAGTTGAGGCAGCAGCACTACCAGTTGCCCTACTGTGCCACCCTTGGGCCAAGTTTGGGCCATTATATAAATTCAGAGGAGATGTGAAGTAGCTGTGGTTGAAGTTCTTTCTGTGGAGGATGCAATGGGGTTCCCCAGGGATTTATAGAGAACTCAAAGATGGTTACCATAATGTTAACAGGAGCAATAGACCAACTGTGTGCAGAATGGTGTAGATTGTATTGTTGTACTTAGAGCAGACAAGGTCAAAGGCAGTCCTAAGTGGATGGAACACTAAGTGGAAGAGTAACTCAGCGGGTCAGACAACATCTCTGGAGAACATGGATGTGATGTTTTAGGTCAAGACCCTTCTTCTGAAGAAAGGCATCTGCAGTTCATTGTGTCCTTCGGAGGTAGAATTTTGTTCACTGCACTGGATAGAAAAAGAATAATACAATTGAAAATTGTCTTAACCTGGAATAACCTGGGTACTTTAGTGCCTGCCAATGTAATGGCTTCACAAAGACTATAAGCCACAGTGTATCTGAAAGATGTACAGTAACAATTCCTTTGCATGCCAGAACACTTAATCTATTTACATATTTAGATTTCTGGCTCCTGCTGTGTACTCTATTGCAAAATTGGGCAGTCATGGTGGCGCAGCGGTAGAGTTGCTGCCTTATAGCAAATGTAGTGCCGAAGACCTTGGTTCGATCCTGACTATCGGTGCTGTCTGTACGTAGTTTGTACGTTCTCCCCGTGATCTGCGGTTTCCTCTCACAGTCCAAAGGCGTACAGGTTTGTAAGTTAATTGGCTTGGTAAATGTAAATAAATTGTCCCTCGTGTTAATGTGCGGGGATCGCTGGTTGGCACGGACCCGGTGGGCCGGAGGGCCTGTTTCCACACTGTATCTCTAAATTTAAAAAACTCTCAAACCACATCCCTCCAGTATATTCAGAATCACAATATGAACACACACATTAATTCGCAGATTAAATATCCATGCTTAAAAGTGCACTACAGTCAGAAAACGTGGCTCCCATTCTGTCAGGAGAATTGTTGTTCCCCCAAATAAATTTTCCCAGCATAAATCTCTCTCAGGTAATATAGTGGAACACATGCAAAATTGAACTCACCTAATTTCATTGAATTTACTTGTATTAAAACAACAGTTCTTATTTACCCATAATCATGTTTTTCTAACTTACTTCCCATACTATTTAAAGGGCCAGCACTCAAGCTGAATTATTATTAGAGTTTTAGAGATGGAAACAGGTCCTTCAGCCCACCGAGTCTATGCCAACCACTGATCATCAGTTCTCACCAGTTCGATGTTATCTCACTTTCTCATCCACTCCCTATACACGAGGGACAATTTGCAGAGGCCAATTATCCAACAAACACACACGTTTTTGGGGATGTGGGAGAAAATCAGAAGACCCAGAAGTGGTCACAGGGAGAACGTGCAAACTCCACACAGAATGCACCCGAGGTCATGGTCAAACCTGGGGTCTCTACCAGCTGCGTTGCTGTGCTGCACCTTTATCTTCATTGTTACGCTCCATATTCTCACAGGTGGTTGTTGAGGGCGGTGGCGGTCGAGGACATGCTGCGTTCGAGCCGGACGACGCTCGGCTGGGAACAAAGGAGGACCCAGTGTGGGGGGTCCGCTGTGAGGGGGGAGGGGAGATCAAAGGAGAGTCTGGCGTGGGATACTTTGTAATTTTGTCGGTACCCTTTAGGTGGTGACTCTTTGCATACATTAGGTATGCAAAAGAAAGGAAATTCACTGTGTCTTGTCACATGTGACAATAAAGTATTCATTAATTCATTCAATCATTCATTCAAGCATACATTCATTCAATCATTCATTCATTCAATCATTCATTCATTCATTCATTCATTCATGCATTCAATCATACATTCATTCATTGTCTTGCCAGTGGATGTCAGGGTCACAGTCACTCTCAGCTTCCTAACCTCAAGTCCATTCCTGCTGAGTCTGTGTTCCACCTCATTACAGTTTGCCACTCACCACTGTGTTATGGAGGTCACCCAATCTCCATACTCGAAGAGAGTACTATCATCTATTTTCTCTACAGCCCACATGAGGAGATAGATTGGGTAGAGGTATTTGTTTGTATTGCAGTCCCCCAGTGTACAAGCCTTCATTGTTTCTACTCTACACCTTCCTTAAAACTGTCTGCCAGGACGGCCTGACTGTAACCACGGAGCATCTCTATAGTCCCCCCGTACTGTTTTATTACCACCCTGTTCAACCTCTATTCCCCCATGAGATTTATCTCCCACCCCTCTCCCATCAATATGACATCCATAGTAGCAACATTCCCCTGCAGCTGAGAAGATACTGCTTTCATTATACATGTGCCATTAAGAGCTAGTTGCAATGGATGCACCTGTTAGACTGTGTTGTGCCACCAGCAAGCACTTGCCTCGTATTGACAAGTAGCTCTGCACTGCAACCTTTGGTTTCAATGTGGCGTTACTCAGGTAGACCCACGTAGAACAATACAGCACAGGAACAGGCCCTTTGGCCTACATTGTCTGTGCCAAATGTTTGGTTTAGTTTAGGTGAGTTTAGAGATACAGCGCGGTAACAGGCCCTTGGGCACACAGAATTTGTACCGGCCAGCGGTTCCCACGCATTAACACTATCTTACGTTAGGGACTATTTTTACATTTATACCAAGCCAATTAACCTACAAACCTGCACATCTTTGGAGTGAGGGTTGAAACTGAAGTTCTCAGAGTAAACCCACACCAGTCACAGGGAGAATGTACAAACTCCCCACAGACAGCACCTGTAGTTCGGATCAAACCAGGGTCTCCGGCGCAGTAAACGCTGTAAGGCAGCAACTCTACCGCTGCGCCACTGTTCCTGGTGACAAGACCAATTCTTATCTGCCAGCACATAATCCATTTCTCTCGATTCCCTGCATTTCCAGATGCCTATCCAAAAGTCTCTTAGTTGCCACTATCGTATCTGCCCCCATGACGGTGGCAGTGCATTCCAGACACCCACCAGCCTCGTCTCTCTTATCAACGCTGCTCTGTGATTAAAAGTTATCACTCTTCATTCGATATCACAAGCTGTGTTAGTGTGACCCATAGCAGAATTTAAATGACACAATGGAGCTATATCTAGTGCTCATTTTCTTCTGGCAAACAGCGTGGTAAACAGTGATAGATCTAAAAAAAAGACACAAAGACACAAGAGCCAACGGCAAGACCAGTGAGGATGGAGAGTGACATGGTTAATTCAGAGACTACGGTCCTGAAATTGAATACAGGAGACTTTGAAGGTATGAGATGGGAATTGGCTAGGATAGATTGGCAAATAATACGTAAAGGGTTGACAGTGCAATGGCAAAGATTTAAAAACTGCATGGATGAACTTCAGAAATTGTCCATTACTTGCTGGCGAAAAAATAAAACTGGGAAGGCAGCTCAACCATGGCTGACGAAGGAAGTCAAGGATAGTTTTAAATCCAAAGAATAGGCATATTCATTGGCCAGAAGAAGCAGCAAACCGGAGGACTGGGAGAAATTTAGAACTCAGCAGAGGAGGACAAAGGGGTTAATTAAGAGGGGGGAAGGGGGAGGGGGAGAGCATGAAAGAGTATTGGGGGTAGGTATTGGGGGTAGGATATTGACATGGATAGAGAACTGGATGGCAGACAGGAAGTAAAGAGTAGGAATTAACGGGTCCTTTTCAGAATGGCAGGCAGTGACTAGTGGGGTGCCGCAAGACTCAGTGCTGTGACCCCAGTTATTTACAATATATATTACCAATTTAGACAAAGGAATTAAATATGACATCTCCAAGTTTGCAGGTGACACAAGGCTGGGTGGCAGTGGTAGCTGCAAGGAGGATGTTATGAGTCTGCAGGATGACTTGGATAGGTTGGGTGAGTGGGCAGTTGCATGGCAGATGCAGTATAATGTGGATAAATGTGAGGTTATCCACTTTGGTGCAAAGAACAGGAAGGCAGATTATTATCTGATTGGTGGCAGATTAGGAGAAGGGGAGGTGCAATGAGACCTGGGTGTGCTTGTACATCAGTCACTGAAAGTAAGCATGCAGGAACAGCAGGCAGTGAAGAAAGCTAATAGCATGTTAGCTTTCATTGTGAGAGGAATTGAGTTTAGGAACGAGGAGGTCCTACTGCAGTTGTACATGGCCCTGGTGAGACTGCACCTGGAGTATTGTGGCAATTTTGGTCTCCTAATTAGAGCAAGGACATTATTGCTATTGAGGGAGTGCAGCGTAGGTTCACCAGCTTAATTCCCGGGATGGCGGAGCTGACACATGATGAAAGTATGGGTTGACTGGACTTGTATTTGCTGGAATTTTGAAGAATGAGAGGGGACCTTATAGAAACATAAAATTCTTAGAGGGTAGGACAGGGTAGATGCAGGAATTGTTTTCCTGATGTTGGGTGTCCAGAGCCAGGGGTCACAGTTTAAAAATAAGGGGTAGTCTATCCAGGACTGAGATGAGGAAAAACCTTTTCACCCAGAGGGTTGTGAATCTGTGGGATTCTCTGCCACAGAAGGCAGTGGAGACCAATTCACTGGATGTTTTCAAGAGAGAGTTAGATTTGGCTCTTAGAGCTAAGGGAATCAAGGGATAGGGGGAAAAGCCAGAACGGGGTACTGATTTTGGATGATCAGCCATGATCATATTGAATTGCGGTGCTGGCTCGAAGGGCCGAATGGTCCTCTCCTGCACTTATTTTCTATGTTTCTAAGCTTTTGTTTTTCACACAAGAGGTTGTTAAAATTTTAAATACACCCTCTGACAAGACGGTGAAAACAGTTTTCATTGAAAACTATTGCACAGGGATACAAGGAATAAAAAACAGATTCTCAAACTAAATTGCCCAGTTCTTTTAAAAGCGCTGGAGCAAGAACAATGGGCCAAATGGCCTTTTATTTCATGAGGTGACATGTTTCAGTTCAGCTTTACATATTTTCATTTCAACTGAGCTCAAACCAATTAACAGGAAATCAGTGAAATAATGACAACTAAGGGAACTGTTAACAATTGAAAGCCAGTTATAGCCTTCAGATGTGACACGAACAAATATTAGAACATTCTGCCTCTTTTGTCATTTTCAGATTGCTCTTGATTCATGTTTGAAGTGGAGATCTGAAGCATTTTTGAAACAGGCTGATAAGGAATACTGGAGCAATCCAATTTTTGCCCAATGTGGATTCTGATGTATTAAGAGATAACATATTGGTTTAAAAAATGACAACAACATTTCTGAAGAATCACGGAATATATCAGGCTCCTTCTCTGAGCATTTTTGCATTTCAAATAAAGCTAGTGTTGCTTCTTTAATAGAAAAGGTGTGACTGCAGTACATCTGGGTTTTCATCCAAAACGTTTACCTTTTTGCTATCAGATGCTAATGTACTCACTGTGCTTTATCTGTCTCTGTGGGTCAGTGTGAAATGGTTATTTAGGGCCTGTTCCACTTACGCAATTTTTTTGGCGACTGCCGGCACCCGTCATAGTCTCAGCAGCTCGCCAGAAACTTTTAAAATGTTGATCAGAAAAAGGTATGACTCCTTGGGCGACGACTCATGACCATTCTGGCGTCACATGTTGAAAAATGTCAACATTTTGAGCGACCTGAAGAAGGGTCTCAACCCGAAACTTCACCTATTCCTTTGCTCCATAGATGTTGCCTCACCCGCTGGGTTTCTCCAGCATTTTTGTCTACCTTCGATTTTTTTCGGGATCTGCAGTTCTCTCTTAAACATATGTCTTTCCGCTGACTGGTTAGCACACAAAAAATGCTTTTCACTGCAGCTCGTTACACATGTCAATAAACTAAACTAAACTGGACTTATATGATGGATGTGCTCTCCAAAATGGGCTTTGGGGAGGGAATTGGGAACTGGATCCAACTGCTCAACACTGATATCTATAGTGCAATCCAAATCAATGGGTGGGATGAAGAGGTTCACATGTTGTATAAACACTCAGTTTAATATTTTTACGATACTGCTCAACAATTAGTACAAAAGGGCAAGGTGTGTGTGATGACAGTGAAGTGAAGACTAACTCCATCGACCGCTGCACCCCCCCCAGCTGTTCACCCATCCCGGCGTTCATTGGTCGGCCCAGATCACGCCAGGTCCACGCGAGTGCTCGAGCCCGATGAATGACGGTTCGAGACCAAAGTGGCTCGGCCCGCCACATGACCCCCCCCCCCCCCCACAGTACTGGAGCATTGGAGCCGGTGAGGCTGTCGAGTGAGGCGGTTGATCTTGTGTATATGTCTATATGTAGGTAGGGGGCGCTGCACTGGCAGCAGCCTGTCGGCAGCGTGTCATTTTTTTTCAACTTTTTATTTATTTTTAGTATGTTTAAAAGTCTGTTTTTAATGTTTCTTTGTGTGTTATGTGTGGGGGGGGGTAAGGGGAAAACCGCTTCGGCCGCCTCCTCCATGGAGAGGCAACTTTTTTCAGATCGCCTCCCCCGTGGCCTAACATCGAGGATCGGGTGGCCTTTCCCGGAGACGCACCCGGAGCTACAGCGGCGGGCGCAGCATGGACTCTCGGCACGGAGCGGGTGAGACCTTGCTGGGGCTCGCCGGAGGGGAGTGCTCCGTTACGCTGGCCCGCGGCAGCCGGCAGCCTGAAGCAGCGGTCTGCAGAACTCCAGATGGTGCGGCGTCTACAGCCCGGGATCCCTCGTGGGGGACCCGGGGGGAAGAAGAAGCCATCACTGCCGGCCCGCGGCCAACTTCTACCGCGGGCGCGGTATGGACTTACTATCTCCCCTGGAGGAGAGCTTCGACCGCCGGCCCTGCAGACTGCGGTGCTTCCGGCTGCGGCATGGCAGGTACTTTAAAACTTTGACCGCCGGCCTGCGGCCTACACCAGCCTGAAGCCACGGTCTCTGGTTGGGAAGAGCCGATCCTGGACTCACCTTGACTTTGACTTTGTCCCTTACCATCTGGACGCCTGCAGCAATGGCTGTGGAGGGTGGAGGTCCCGACCACGGGGGAAAATGGAGGAGGACTGACCAAGTTCTGTGCCTTCCACCACAGTGATGAATGCTGTGGTGGATGTTTGTGTAAATTTTTTATTGTGGTTGTGTGTTCTTTATTACTGTACCGCTGCTGGCAACCCAAATTCCACCGACCTTGGTTGTGTGGCAATTAAATTCTATCTATCTATCTATCTATCTATCTATCTATCTATCTATCTATCTATCTATCTATCTATCTATCTATCTATCTATCTATCTATCTATCTATCTACCTGTGTTCGGGCTTGCAGCTGGTTGAGTTGAGGGCGGGTTTGGTCGTGATGGTGGAAGCCCTCTGCAGCGGGGTTGTGCCCCCTGCACTGGTTGGTCAATGTCCAAGTGTGCCGGCTTAAGACGGTCCATGGAGACGGTCTCTTGTCTGCGCCCATGTCGATGATGAAAGCCGTGGCGTCGTTTTGCAGTACTCTGAAGGGTCCCTCGTAAGGCATTTGCAGCGGTGTATGGTGGTGATCTAGGCGAAGGAAGACATACTGGCTGTCCTGGAGGTTGGATGGGACGTACGTGGTTGTGAGACCGTGTCGGGACGTTGGGACTGAGGAAAGTGTACCCACCTTCTCATGGAGGCGCGCCAGCACCGATATTCAATGTGATCATGGCCGATCATCCCCAATCAGTACCCCGTTCCTGCCTTCTTCCCATATCCCCTGACTCCACTATTTTTAAGACCCCTATCTAGCTCTCTCTTGAAAGCATCCAGAGAACCAGCCTCAACTGCCCTCTGAGGCAGAGTATTCCACAGACTCACCACTCTCTGTGAGAAAAAGTGTTTCCTTGTATACGTTCAAAATGGCTTACTCCTTATTCTTAAACTGTGGCCCCTGGTTTTGGACTCCCCCAACATCGGGAACATGTTTCCTGCCTCTAGCGTGTCCAAACCCTTAACAATCTTATGTGTTTCAATGAGATCTCCTCTCATTCTTCTAAGGTATTTGAATCATCAAGGCAAAGAGGGCCAAGGATCGTGCTGTTGGATGGGATTAGTATAGATGTGTATGTGATGGTTTGCATGGACATGATGGGCTGAATGGCCTCTTTCTGTGATGGATGCGTTTTGCGCTGCATGGTTTTAGTTGGTCTTGTGGTGTATGCCGCACAAATCATCTTGAGTTCTGAGAATTATGCTCGAGTTATACATGAAGTAACTGCCAAGCAAGGGAAAGAAGAAACTACTTTGTCAAAGCCTTCATCTGTGTTATCTTCCTGGGAACTGGCACCTCGGCAACTCTTTCCCCTGCCCTTGCTGTCAGTTGCCGGTGAATCACCACCTGCAGATCTCACTTTTGAGAAACATTATTCATCTTTTCAGCATGTGAGCTGGTGGTTGCAAATGTTAAGTGAGTGACAGTATGATGGACTGAGTCACTGCTTCCCTGCACTTAGATACACAGATACGTAGCCAATAGGTGCAGGAGTAGGCTATTTGGCCCTTCGAGCCAGCACTTCCATTCAATGTGATCATGGCTGATCATCCACAATCAGTACCCCGTTCCTGCCTTCTCCCCATATCGCTTGATTCTGCTAGCCCTATCTAACTCTTTTTTTAATGCACTTGTGCCACTACCAAGACAGGCTGCTGTTCTGGGCTATGTGAAAGGAGAAAACTGCAGATATTGGATTATTGATGAGGGAACTGGGGAACGCGGGAGGTGCTTAAGAAGAGGAAGTGAGATGAAGGGTAAAATGAAAAAAGAATAGGCAAGGGTTTTCATAGGCTTTCATCTTCTCAGCCATATCCTTGGTCATAGCTTCAGTAAAGGATGCTCCAAAGAAAAGAAATCCAATGAAAGGAGTGTTTAAAAATGCATTTGGTATCACATTGACCAGGCTTGTAGAGTTATAAGACTAGAGATTGGATTACATGGCTCTGATTATTATTTTTTTAAATACTATGCGAAGGAATATTAGTTTTACCCAGAGTGAATTATGTTGGCTCTCATTACCAGATGAAGCTGCCTTGTTGGCTAAATTGGGCCTGGCACCTGCAGTTGAAATCAACGTTAACACCCTTGATCTTCTAACACACTCACCATTCATGGAACGTATTTGATGCCTTCACCAGAGCAACTGGAGCAGAAAGCGCCAACGAATGATCTTTGTGGAGAAATCACCAGAACTAGGAGCCCATCACGTGAAGCTTTTACTAGAGGGACAATGAATAAAAAATCATCTCCTCTTTTCTTCTACTCTCGTACATAGTCATACAGTCATTGAGTATCATTGAGCATGTAAACAAGCCATTTGAATCAACGTGTCCATGCCAACCTCAATGCCCCATCTGAGCTTGTCCCATTTGCCTGCGTTTGGCCCATATCCTTCTAAGCCTTTCCTATCCATGTACCTGTCCACATGTCTTATAAATGCTGTTATAGGACGTACCTCAACCACCTCCTCTGACAGCTCATTCCAAATACCCACCACCAACTCAGTGAAAATATTGCCCCTTAGGTCCCGTTTAAATCTTTCCCCTCTCACCTTAACCTATGTTTCCTGATGCTTGATTCCCCCCACTCTGGGTAAAATACTAGGCATCTACTCTATCTATTACCCTCATGATTTTATAGACCGAAATAAAACAGAAGATGTAGGAAATAGCATAATTTTCAGCATCTCATTCAGCAAGGGTTCCAACCTGGGATAAAGTTACCCCAGGCGGTAAAATTTGCCTACCCAGGCGGTAAATTTGTTGATTCTGGATTTGTACATATCTTTTCCCATTGACTGACTGTTTGGTTCTGGTATACCAGTATCTGTTCATCATTAGTTGGTCATAAATAAGTGAAATTACATTGTTATGTGCTATTAGAGTTGCCAGGGGTAAACGGGACGAAAAAGGTTGGGAACCCCTGCCATAGATTATTGCAGCATGGAAATAGGATTTACTAAGTCTATGCCCACCATCAAGCATCCACTTCCCGTAATGTTACATTGATGCCATTTTATTCTCTCCACTTTCTCCTCATCTGTCCCACACACTAACTCCCACCTACAGCTAGGAACAATTTTCAGTGGCCAATTATCGTTCAAACCCACACATCTTTGGGATGTGGGAGGAAACCACAAAAACCCACATGATCACAGAGCAAACTCCAGACCAACAGCACCAGAGGTCAGGATCACCGGGACTGTAAGGCAGCTACCAGCACACTGTACCCCCACATAAAGTGAGGACTAGGATTAACACTTCAAGTAGAATAAGTTTTCATCTGATGACAGGTGATTGAGCTTAAACATTAACACTGATTCTCTCTGTACATGTACGGCCTGTCATTCTGAATATTTCCAGCCCTTTTCTGTTTTATTACAGTTGCAAAACGCCTGCAAACCAAGGCTCAACAAATGAGCACCTCTCCTTTTAGAGGAGCTTTAAATACTGTCAGCCGCATAGTATAACCAACCTTGTTGTGGCATGCAGCTAATGAAAGGTGCCGTCAGACCTGGTTATATGAAGCAATCATGAAAACTAGCAGGCAGTACAATGCAGGCTTATTACCCCTGTCAGAAACAAGGGCCTGGGTTGATCATGTGGGAGTGCCTGTGTTTTTTAGACTTGTCAAATTTAAGCCCTATTTCAAAAGCCAGGCATGCCATTATATAATTTCATGGACCATTTCGTATTGACATATTGAGAGAGTGGGTTGTCTGATTCACTTTTCACAGTGTTGATCTTTGTACCATTCGCCTACTCCGCATTTGTAGTTGTACTTATTGGTGTATCTATCATTACTGTTTGCTGTATGAAGCTTCAACGAAAAAGGAATTTAATTGCAACCTGGTGTATATGACAACATGGGATGCAGAGAGAGCCAGCTGCCTGGATGCAGAATTGGCTTTCTGGATGGAAGCAGAGGGTGGTGGTGGAAGAATGTTTTTTCAGAATGGAGGCCAGTGACCTGTGGAGTGTTAGAAAGATTAATGCTGGGCCCATTGCTGGTTGTAGTTTATATCAATGATTTAGATGGAATTGTACAAAACATGATTAGGGAGTTTGCAGATGACACTAGGTCTTACGTTCCACTACCTGCAACCTCCAGCAACCACCTTCAACTAGCATGGCAACCGGCTTTGACTAAAAAATTACCGATTTTTAAAACGGCAACCTAGTTTTAGTCACGGCCGGTTTATGAATTTCTTTGAAATAATCGCCGGAACATAGAAGAAGCGGAAACCACTTTTGACCATTAGGGAGACTGACAAAAACCTCCGGGAACATCCAGGAACCTCCGGGAACCTTGGGTGGGGCGCAAAGTCTCCGGAGGTTTTGGTTCAGGTTTCCTAAGTGGGACAGGGGCATTATAGAGAAGGATCTTAGAGTTTCTCAGCACAGATATGCACCCTTGGGGCCATCTCCTCCATGCTGACCTCCTTGCACATCCATACTGATCCCATTTGCCTGAATTAGGTTCATAACAATGACTTTCCTATTTAAGTGTCTGACTAAACGTCTCCTAGACATGGCGGTTGTATCTGACACCACTACCTACTACTACTACTAATAATAATAATATACTTTATTGTCATTGTAAATAAAAACAAGGAAATTTCAGACGCACTGCCCGAGTGGAGCTCCAACGTAAATAAATAACGATAATGAAAACAGCAAAAACGGCAAGAAAAACGGCGTCAAGTCAGAATGTGCAATATTTCACAGGATAGTGTTATAGCAGTACAAAATATTGGCTACGGGGGGGGGGGGGGGGGGGGGGGTGTGTTCAGTGCAGAGTTCAGAGTGGTGATGGCCTTGGGGTAGAAGCTGTTTGTTAATCTTGGGGTGTGCGATTTAATGGACCTGCAACGGGCAAACAAGTGATGTGCAGGATGAGATGAGTCCTTTAGGATGCGTGACTCCTTCCACAAGCAACGAGAGCTATAGATATCTTCCAGGGCAGGCAGGTGTGTGTTGGTGATCTTCTGGGCTGTGTTGATGACTCTCTGCAGAGCCTTCTTGTCAGCTGCAGAACTGTTGCCATACCACACCAGGATGCCATGTGTCAGGCCACTCACTATGGAGCAACAGTAGAATGACACTAGCAGCTGTTGTGGCAAGTTGACTTTCCTGAGTGATCTTAGGAAGTAAAGCCATTGTTGTGCCTTCTTTTCCAGGGAGTTCATGTTAGTTGACCACCTGAGATCTGCTGAGATGTGGGTGCCCAGGAACCTGAAACTGGAGGCTCTGTCCACTCTTTCTCCATTCATGTGCAGTGGGAAATGGAGTCTTCCTGAAGTCAATGATGAGCTCTTTTCTTGGTGTTGAGTGCTAAGTTGTTTTCTGAGCACCAGCCTATTAATGTCTGTACCTCCTCCGTGTAAGCTGACTCAACATCCTCGGTGATCAGCCCCGCCACTGTTGTGTCATCTGCAAATTTAATGATGGTGTTTGTGCTGTGGGTCGATATGCAGTCATGGGTATAGAGGGAGTAGAGAAGGGGCTCAGCACACAGCATTGTGGAGCTCCTGTGCTGAGTGTCAAAATGGGGGAGTGGGGGGGTCCCATCCTGACTGACTGCGGCCGGTCCGTTAGGAAGTCCTTCATCCAAAGGCAGATGTTGTGTTCGAAGCTGAGGTCGGATAGCTGGTACCAGGACGGGATATCCAAGAACAAGAAGCCAAACCAAGAAGTGGAAACCAAGATACCAAAGGTACATCACGCCGAAAGGATACGAATCCGAACAGACGCCACGCCGCAAAAACAAGACGCAGAACAGACATGACGTCGAAAAGCCACCGAACGGACATGACGTCTCCAGGGACGGGATTGGTCCGACACCTTGTCAGTCATCGACAAAGGACAGTGATTGGTCCAGACCCTTGCATCCATCACATCACTGGTCGGGGGGGAGACGGGATGAGGGGGCGGAGCTTGAGTTCGTAAAATGGTGGCAGTGACTCCAAGCTACTGCGATCGCCACAGAGGCTTTTCAATGTCATATTCATTCCCTGTCAGGTTTTAAGCCGAAAAACAATCTGACACAGAACGCACATGAAGCCGAAATGATAAATAGGTATGAAGCACTGAAACACTTTAAAAAATCTATATTTGCTGCAATAATTGTTGTACCTTGTTACATTTTGAAATATTAAATTGTTGTACCTTGTACGTCTCCAGGGATGGGTTTGATCCGACACCTTGTCAGTCATCGACAAAGGTCAGCGATTGATCCAGACCCCCGCGGCATTTATCACCTCACCGCCTCTGTGGCAATTGCAGCAGCTTGGAGTCACTGCCACCATTTTACAAACGCAAACTCAAGCTCCCCCCCATCCTCCTGTCTTCCCCGGCCAGTGATGTGTTGGACGCAGTGGTCTGGACCAATCGCTGACAAGGTCTAGGACAAATCCCATCCCCGGAGACATCATGTCCGTTCGGCGGCTTTTCAACGTCATGTCCATTCTGATTCGTGTCTTTTCAACGTGATGTCCGTTTGGTTTCGTATCCTTTTGGCATCGTGTCGGTTCCGTATCCTAGTTTCGACTTCTTGGCTTCGACTTCTCATCCGTCGACGTCCCGACCACACACGGGATAACTTGGAGACCAGTCTACTGGGTATTGTGTTGAATGCAGATTAACTGATTGAATTAATTAACAAATAGCAGTCATGCGTATGCTCTCCGTTGTTCTAGGTGGAGCAGTACAGTATGGAGAGCAATGGCGTAATCGGTTGATCTGTTTGCTCTGTACGCATATTGGTGTGGATCCAGGGTTGATGGGAGAGCGGCCTTGATGTGCTTAAGGACGAATCTCTCCTTCATGATTATTGGTGTTAGTGCAACCGGCCTGTAGTCGTTGAGGCAGGTTACGGCTCTCTGCTTCGGAACTGGCACTATTTCCGATGTTTTTAGGCATGTGGGGACCATGCATTGTGCCAGGGGTTGATTGAAAATGTTTGTAAATACGCCAGTTAATTCATCAGCACAGTCGCTGAGAACCCGCCCTGGGATTCTGCCCGGACTGGCTGCCTTCCGTATGGTAACATTCAGGAGTGTGTGTGTGACATCAGCAGTCCGTATGATGAGTGCCTGGCTGTTGGGTGTTGAGGCTGAAGTAATGGGCATGGCCGTCTCTCGCCTCTCATGGCGGCCAATGAAGTGGTTGAGCTGTTCTGCCAGAGAGGCACTGTTGCTGGTGGATGATTTAGTATTGTTCTTGTAGTTGGTGATGTGCCGCATACCTTGTCATATGCGACGGGAGTCTGAGTTGTTGAAGTCACTCTCAATCCTTCACATATAGGCTGCTTTGGTATTCCTGATGCCCCTCCTCAGGTCGGACCTGGCTGCACGATACAGCTCTGTGTTGCTGGACTGAAAAGCCATGTTGCAGCTGAGTTCCACATACCAACCACTCTCTGTGCAGTAAAACAACAAAATGTCTCAATGATTAAGAAGGAACTGCAGATGGTGGAAAAATCAAAGGTAGACAAAAATGCTGGAGAAACTCAGCAGGTGAGGCAGCATCTATGGAGTGAAGGAAATAGGTGACGTTTCAGGTCGAAACCCTTCTTCAGACTGATGTGGGGGTGGGGGCGGGAAGAAGACAGGAAGCGGCGGAGACAGTGGGCTGTGGGAGAGCTGGGAAGGGGAGGGGAAAAAAGGAGAAAGCAGGGACTTCCTGAAATTGGAGAAGTCAATGTTAATACCGCTGGGGTGTAAACTACCCAAGCGAAACATGAGGTGCTGCTCCCCCAATTTACGGTGGGCCTCACTCTGGCCATGGAGGAGGCCCAGGACAGAAATGTCTCAATTAAGTATTTTTGGTCTTACAGCCAATGATGCAAGCAATGAAGGGAAACATGGCAATATCTTGGCACATTGTCGGGTTCCAGTATCAGCAATCAAGTAATTAGCCAACGAGTAGATTATTGCAGATGTATTATTGAGTGGTAATCCAGAGACAAGAGAAGTCATTCAAAATACATGACCATAGCCTAGCGTAGCAGATTAAAAATTTGAATTCAATGTTAAAATTTGAAAGCAAATAGCTGGACAGAAATTATTAGATTATCATTAAACCTAACCAGTTTTAATTTAAGGGGTTCAGAAACAAAATTCAATATCTCCAAGGCAATATATCCTCCCCTTGTGGTGACACCCACATCCTGGGAATGATTAAGTGCATTTTGGTGTGGGATAAACTCTCCTGGCCTACTTTGGAAAATGCCAATTAGTCTTTTTCTGTGGCAGTCAGTCAGTATTTCACTGAAGTGTTGGTTTAGATTACCTGGAGTGGGCCAAGCCCGATAGATTTCAGCTCAAGTGAAGAAAAACAGTTAAGAGCATAGGTGAGGGAAGGAGCTGCAGATGCTGGTTTAATCGAAAGATAGACACAAAAAGCTGGAGTAACTCAGCGGGACAGTTAGCATCTCTGGAGAGAAGGAATGGGTGATGTTTCGGGTCTTGAAACGTCTCGACCCGAAATGTCTCTCATTTCATCTCTCCAAAGATGCTGCCTGCCCCGCTGAGTTACTCCAGCTTTCTGTGTTTAAGAAAGAACTGCAGATGCTGGAAAAATCGAAGGTAGACAAAAATGCTGGAGAAACTCAGCGGGTGAGGCAGCATCTATGGAGCGAAGGAATAGGCGACGTTGCGGGTTTCAACCCGATACGTCGCCTATTCTTACGCTCCATAGATGCTGCCTCACCCGCTGAGTTTCCCCAGCATTTTTGTCTACCTCCAGGTTTTTGTGTCTATCTTAAGAGCATAGGTGAGAATTCTATTGTTTCGATCAAATGCAAAGGTTGAAAATTGGAGATTGGAGAAACAAAGCAAACTAAGCACCAACAATCAGGGAAAGAGGAAAAGACCAGTTAGTTTCTTACGCTCATCCCAATCCTTTAAATATTTTGGAGAAGACCTTGCCTTCATTGTATCCCACCTTTAATGAATGATCAGTCACATTTTACAGTTGATAAAGCTCCTTTGAATTCTAGTCTCTGCCACAATATAGAAGGTGCCAATTTACACTCAACAAGCTCCCACACAATTCTGGGAAAATGATGGCCTTTAAAAATAGAATTAAATATTGCATGAGTCAGTGCATTCAGTGAAAATTGAAGATAAGTGAAGGTCTGGATGAATATCCTAAACAGTTTTCTAATTAAACACAGAGGATTTGAGAATATTGACAGAAAGCCTTCCCGTGGTATGTTTAATGAGTGTGTATCAAGAATGTAATAGGGCAGATTAATATGGCGTTGCAAGGATAAAGGGGGCAGGATTGTTTGTTTTGAAGTTAATTCTAAAGCTACTCATACAAGGGGAATGAAATCAGAGTAGGTGACTAATTCAGTGAATGCTGCTCCTGAGTGACTGGGTGAGACAGAATATGGAAGATTAGATGGCTCTGTGGGTGGGGTTTGTGAGTGTGTGTATGATGCTTGCCAATTGACAGACTATCTGGCTGAATTAGTCACAGTGTGTTGTGTGGGTGACTAACTGGGTAAACACCAGCAGGTGGGAAATTTTCATTTGAGCAATATATATATATATATATATATATATATATATATATATATATATATATATATTATAGGCTTTGTGATTTACGAAATATCAAACTTAAAGTTCATGATGTTTTTGACACAACCAATGAGACTTCTCAGCTCTATGTCAATTCATTAATGTACCTTTTAGAGATTGAATACTTCATTTTATCTTGTCAGGCAGGCATCCACAACTTGTTATCCCTGTATTTTGTCATGAAGAATGATGAAGAATGATCCATTCCATTCAATTTTGAATAGTCGGGTTTACATTCAGTGAGAAGGTACACAAAAATGCTGGAGAAACTCAGCGGGTGCAGCAGCATCTATGGAGCGAAGGAAATAGGCAATGTTTTGGACCGAAACCCTTCTTCAGACGGATGGGGGTGGGGGAGAGAAGGAAGGAAAAAGGGAGGAGGAGGAGCCCGAGGGCAGGGGGATGGGAGGAGACAGCTCAAAGGTTAAGGAAGGGGAGGAGACAGCAAGGGCTAGCAAAACTGGGAGAATTCAACGTTCATGCCATCAGGACGCAAGCAACCCAGGCGGAATATGAGGTGCTGTTCCTCCAATTTCCGGTGTTGCTCACTCTGGCAATGGAGGAGACCCAGGACAGAGAGGTCGGATTGGGAATGGGAGGGGGAGTTGAAGTGCTGAGCCACCGGAGTTCAGGTAGGTTATTGCGGACTGAGCGGAGGTGTTCGGCGAAACGATCGCCCAACCTCCGCTTAGTCTCCCCGTTCAGTGAGAGTTAGAGTAAGAGTGAGAGAGAGTGAGTGAGTGTGGGAGAATGTGGGAGAGTGAGTGTGTGAGTGCAAAAGTGAGTGTGAGAGTGAGTGTGAGAGTGAGTGTAAGAGTTAGTGTAAGAGTGAGAAGGTGAGAGTGAGTGAGTGAGTGAGTGAGTGAGTGAGTGAGTGAGTGAGTGAGTGAGTGAGTGAGTGAGTGAGTGAGTGAGTGAGTGAGAAAATGGTTTAACTCGGTTCATTAGCCCTAGGTCTAAAAAAGGTTAACCTATAACCTAGGATGACCTTTCCAGTGTACTCTCCCCCACCACAATCACAAACGGGGGCTTTCTGGAGCACTAGTCTGGGTGTTGTGGGCCGAAGAACTGGTTTCCAGAGGACTAGTATGGACATTGTGGGCCAAATTGATTCTTGGACTGGCAGCTCAGTCACTCAGGCCTGGTGGGCTGGCAGCTAAGTCACTCAGGCCTGGAGGATTGGCAGCTCAGAAACTGCCAGAAATTCTGCCCAAAACAGATGAGAGACGGTGAGAGAGAAAGGGGGAGAGGGTGGAGAATCATCTTTTCATCTTTTTCTGCAGATCACAGGAATGAAGGAGGAAAGCACTGATTGGGGATGATCAGCCATGATCACATTGAATGGCGGTGCAGGCTCGAAGGGTCAAATGGTCTACTCCTGCACCTATTATCTATTGTCTAAGTCTATCCTGCCCTGGGTCTCACAGGGTGCCAATGACGGGAGGGAGAAAAATACTGGGGTGAGGTTTAATACTTACAGGGGGAATACTTACCGATGGCCGAAGGGACTCCTCCTGGGCTAGTAGATGCCTGATGGGCCAAAGGGGCTCTTTAAAAAAAATCTGTGTGAAATCCCGGTGAAAGGCACTTTTTCTGGGCTTTACCTGGCCCGGCACGGGCCTTTTGGGCCAAAATGCTCCTCCTGGATTAATACGGGCATTTTGGGCAAAAGTGACTGGTTTCTTGGCTAATAGGGACCTTGTGGGCCGAAATTAGTGGTTTCAGGCAGGCCAAACAACTTATTTCATTTCCATTTCAATTTCAAGCACAGGGCAGGCCAAACAACTCATTTCATTTCCATTTCCATTTAAATTTCAAGCACAGGGCAGGCCAAACAACTCATTTCATTTCCATTTCCATTGCAGTTTCAACTACAGGGCAGGCCAAACAATTCATTCCATTTTCATTTCATTTCATTTCCATTTCCATTGCAGTTTCAAGCACAGAGCAGGCCAAACAGCTCATTGCATTTTCATTTCATTTCCATTTCCATTGCAGTTTTGAGCACAGGGCAGGCCAAACAGCTCATTGCATTTTCATTTCATTTCCATTTCCATTGCAGTTTCAAGCACAGGGCAGGCCAAACAGCTCATTGCATTTTTATTTAATTTCCATTTCCATTGCAGTTTCAAGCACAGGGCAGGCCAAACAGCTCATTGTATTTTCATTTCATTTCAATTTCCATTGCAGTTTCAAGCACAGGGCAGGGCAAACAGCTCATTGCATTTTCTTTTTTCATTTCAATTTCCATTGCAGTTTCAAGCACAGGGCAGGCCAAACAGCTCATTGCATTTTCATTTCATTTCCATTTCCATTTTTCATTAATGGCTAACAAATCATTTATTGCAAGTACATTGCAGACTCACAGTTCTGTTGATTCACAGCTTAGAATAACACTCATAACTTATTTATGTTTCATCAAATCGGAAACATCCTCGGGACTGCCTCAGCGGAGAAGGACTGTGAGTAAGATGGCCAAAAATCATAGCGATAGGGTAGCGTTTTTTCTAAAATCAATATACAGCACAGACAGGAAGTGGTCAAGATGAGACTTTTAGTTATATAGATATGTTAATCCCTCTCACCACATGAATTACTTGCAAATGCATCAATTTATAGGAAGAAAAAAAGACACAAAATGCTGGACTAACTCTGCGAGTCAAGCAGCATCTCTGGGGAACATGAATAGGTTACGGAATTAGATCAAGTCTGAAGAAAGTTGCAACTCGAAACATCACCTATCCATGTTCTCCAGGGATGTTGCCAGATCAGCTGAGTTACTCAAGCACGTTGTGTCTTTTTTATGGTCTTTTTTAATTCCCCAGGATAAATTTTCATAACCAATGTACTTTAGAAATCTATTCACAGTCGTGATGTGGGGAGCAGCATGGCCAATACGCACGCAGCAAGGTTCAACAAACACAATGATCTGTTTTGAAACTGGTTGTTGAGGGGAAAAGATTGGCCATGTCGTGGTAAGAGAGCTCCCTGTATTTCTTGGTGGAAAAGTCTAGGTAAAGCAAGTAGGACCTAAACATCATCTTCATCACTCTCAGGTTAGGAAACCACATCAGTCTTGAATGCCGTCAATGGAGGATGTTTGATTACTAACTCTGTGCTCGGTACCTCTTGTATGAAACAGCAGTATAGAAGAACCTCTGATGATACAAAATAAAAATGTTGTTTTAAATAACTTAGGCTAATTTAGAACATACAAAATGAACTAACCCTTGAGCCCACAATGTCCATGCAGAACAAATCTCCTCTGCCGATACATGATCCAGAATTCCCCATTTCCCTCCCTGGATATATCCATGGACCTATCTAAATGCCTCTTAAGTGTCACTATCGTCTATGCTTCCTCCACCACCCCTTGTAGTGCAATCCAGGCCCTCACTACACTGTATAACAAGACTGAGCCTGCAAATCTCCTTTCAATTTTGCCCACCTCATCTTAAAGCTATACCCTTAAAGCTTTAACATTTCCATCCTGGGAAAATGGTTCTGACTGTCTATCCGACCTATGCCCCTCATAATGTTATATACTTTTATCAGTCTCCCCTCAGCCTCCAAGGGGAATTTGATGGGAAAACAAAAACAGGAAAATAGAATTGGAGTATTAGGAGGCCTCTAGAAATATAAACCAAAGATGAAGAAATAGATGTTGATGCTGTAGGCAATTTAGTTAAGATTAGGAACTGTCAAGGAAAGTGTGACAGATATTGCAGGGGATATTGCTCATCCATGTCAAGTTTCACAACAAGATTAAGAAGGATCAGTAGATAATGCATTATGGTCATAGTTACCAATGGTTACAAGCTCAGCTATTATTTAGCCATTTTAAAACTGACTAGAGTATTCCCGTAGTGTCTAAATGTAGCATCAAATAAATAGATATAATTGGAGTTTAGGCACGGAAAGCAAACAAATTTGTAAGCGCAGATAAGCAAAAGTTGGAGTTTTTAAGGGATATTATGGTTTTGAAAGGTGGTGGTCAGCTCCTGAGGAGGGGAAACAATTACAGTGGATGAAACAAGGAATGTACTAACTCAATGGGTCAGGCTGCATCTCTGAAAGACATGGATAGGCAACATTTCAGGTTGGGATCCTTCTGCAGACTGTTTCCCGACCCGAAACGCCACTTGTCCATGTCCTCCAGAGATGTTGCCTAACCCACTGTGTTACTCCAGCACGTTTTATTTTGCTCATGATTCCAGCATTTGCAGTGCCTTGCAGCACCAGGAATGGGACTAGGATGAGCAGCAGTTCACTGGGGAAATGATAAAGGGAGAAGAATACTCAAGCGGGCAAACTGAAGAATAAACAGGTTAGGCCACATGGGATCCAGGGAGAGCTAGCCAATTAGATACAAAATTAAGTTGGTGGAAGGAATCAAAGAATGGTAATGGGGACTTATTTTCCAGATTGGAGGCTTGTGACCAGCAGTGTGCCAGCAGGGTACAAGCTGGGTGTCCTGCCATTTGTCATAAAAATATTAACAATTTGGATGATGGTGCGGTGGAGAAATGGTGACCCACTTTACATTCCCTTAAAAATGGAGAAATAGGCAAAGGAATGGCATATGAAACTTAACTCAGGCAAGTTGGGAAGCTAAACCAGGGCAGAGCCTGCACATTTGACTGCATTTGGCCCATATCTTTTGAAACCTTTCATATCCATGTAAATGTCTTTGAAATGCTGCTATTGTATTTGCCTCAACTACTTCCTCTGGTAATTTATTTCATATGTGTGCAAATTTTACTTCTCAGCCTCCTATTAAATCTTTCCCCTCTCATCGTAAACCTGTGCCCTCTAGTTGTTGATTCCCCGACAATGAGAAAATGGACTGTGCATCACTCTATCTATGATAATCATCTCTATGGAATCATCCCTCCACCTCCTACTCACCAATGAATAAAGTGCTTGCCTGCCCAAGAAGCTCAGGCCCTTAAGTGTGGCAGCATTCTTGTCAAAGTTCTATGCACTCCTGCCTAAAGCAGGGTGACCAAAACTGAACACAATACTCTAAGTGCAGCCCCACCTTCATTTTGGACAACAGCAGCAAAATGTCTCAACTTCTATAAGCATTTCACTGACTGATGAAGGCGAGCACGGCAAAAACTTTCCGCGTCAGCCTATCTACCTGTCATGCCATGTTCAGGGAATTTTGTACCAATACTCCTAGCTCCCTCTCTACTACCACATACCTTATGCCCCTAACTGTTCATTAGCCATAACTTAATCCACTTGCCCAGCTAATCATGATCCCACTGTAATAATTGATAAGCACCTTGGCACTCTACAATACTACTTATTTCAGTGCAATATCCAAACTCACTCATCAGTGGCAGGTACATTGTTGTGGTTAAGAGGACATTTGGACAGGTACATGGATGGGAAAGGTTTAAGAAAGATATGCGCTAAATGCTGGCAAACGGTACTAGCTCAGCCAGGTACCTTGTTTGGCATGGATTCTTCTTCTTTCGTGTCCATCTTCCATGTTTCAAATGTTGACCGCTCTCATAGTTCGGCCTGAAAACTATTCGCTTCCGGCGACAATCAGTGGAAGTCATCACATGTTGCAATAGATAATGGTGGTAGCAGAATTAGCTCGGGATAATTCCAGTTTCCAACCCCATGACGTGGATGCTACTGCTATGGGGCCGTTGGAATGGATGAGATGGGCCAAAGGGCTGGTTTCCATGCTACTTGACTCTACAACGCTATGACTCTATGAGTCGTAAGCGGAGATAAACAGGAAACGAGCGCTCACAAAGGAAGAGCATGAGGGGAGATGTCAGCGCCAAAATGTGGCGACACTTGTGCACTGCCAAGGTGAAGTCTGCTACATGATTTTACCGGGTTGTATGCAACGCAAAGCATTTCACTGGACCGAAGTACATGTGACAATAAAGTATCATTGAACCATTGAACCATTGAAGTATCATTGAATCATTGAAGGTTCATTCGGGAAGATTCATGCAGAAGCAGCTGAACAAATGGTACCAGTTTTTGTGGCAACAATGCTTCTCACACTGATTGTTGAAAATGAGAATGCATTCACAAAAGCAGAAGGTTTTAGAAAAGAATTGGACAAAAGAAGCCATGGATAACATGGATATAGTGGATTATCTCACGCAAGATAACAACACATTCTCTGAACACCAGCGCACTTCCACTAATTTAAGCTCTGTGCTTATTTTTGTGGCCTAACCATACACAGAAAGGATTATCAAGTTACTAAAAACAGACTCTTCAATTTCGAGGTGAAAAGGTCGGACTATACTGTGAAGATTTTATTTAAGGCTTGCATGATTTCTAAGCTAAACACTAGCATTGTCGCTGACTAGATACCGAGAAAACATCAACATTTGATTGACTTTAGCACTGTTGATCTTTGTCATTTGCTGCCATATTAATAAATCCCAGATGCTGATGTTTATAAATACATTTAACTTTCTTTTAACGTGGCATATTTCATAAAACTCAACTCAGCTTACACTCTGGCGCAGCGATAGTGGCCCGGGTTCGACTCCGAGTACGGTGTTGTCTGTACCGAGTTTGTATGTTCTCCTCGTGACCTGCGTGGGTTTTCTCCAAGATCTTCGGTTTCCTACCACACTCCAAAAATGCCCAGGTTTGTAGGTTAATTGGCTTAGATTAAATGGAAGTTGTCCCTAGTGTGTGTAGGATAGTGTTAATGTGCGGGGATCGCTTGTTCGGCGCGGACTCGGTGGGCTAAAGGGCCTGTTTCCACACTGTATCTCTAAACGAAATAAGAAGGGTTTTGGCCCGAAACGTCGCCTATTTCCTTCGCTCCATAGATGCTGCTGCACCCGCTGAGTTTCTCCGGCATTTTTGTGTACCTTATATATTTTTATAACATGTTCAGCAATATGACTGTTCTTGCTATCTGTAAAACTAGAAAATAATTTACTAATTTATTAGATTCTTTAAATTTAAAAATCATACACATAGGATTGCTTATTAGATTCTCAATTCAGAGATACAGCAAGAAAACAGGCCCTTCGGCCCATTTTGTCCGTGTGAACCACCAATTACACATTCAACCTAATTCTATGTTATCCCACTTTCTCATCCACTCTGCTACACACAAGGGGCAATTAACATAGACCAATTAACCTACAAACATGCATGTGTTTGGCATGAGGGATGAAACCGGAGTGCCTGGAGGATACCCTTATGATCACAGGAAGAACGTGCAATCTCTAAACACAGACAACTCCAGGTTGCGATCGAACCTGGGTCTCAGGCACTGCGAGGCAGCAGCTTTACCAGCTGTGCCTCTGTGCTATTTTTTATAGTGGCTCTTATTGACTTCCATAACCTAATAGCTTGTTTATGACTTTTATTTTTTAATTGAAGAAAATGGATATAGATTTTAGTTTTAAATACTGTAACCTCCTGTCAAGCTGATTGACTTCTCCATATTGTTTTAAAAATAACACCTCTGCATTTCATGACTTTTTTCTTCCTCTTGTGGTCTTTTACCAATAACTTTAGTGAAAGGTAAATTCTTGCCTGAGGCCTTTTTTTATTACTAAAAGCTATGAGATTGCAGAAAGACCTGTTGGGTTATATCTAATGTTTTTTAAAGCCATCTGACAATTGGACTAGAATTAAACCTGTCATATCAAGTCCATGCAGTGCAATATACTGAGCGATCAGCACAAATGGTGACACTTCAAGCTTAATTGCTTTGAAGTTCTACATACGAGATAGCTTTTGAATAAAAATGGATTACGGTCCAAAAATACTGTGATATTGCTTTGAGCCTTAGAAACCATGTGGTGGAATGAACACAACTACAGAAAGGTTCTGCAGCTTCACATGACACACATTGCTGTGAAATTCAGTATTTATAAATTTTATCCTAGGTAGTCAGAGCATATCATTGCATTTCCACGCACTATAGAAGCAATATCAGTGGCCCCAAAAATGAGCATGGTGTAACTTGAAGAAACTAGCAAATGCATTTTAAAACTTAGCGTGCCGAAGTAGAGATGGTTGAAAACTTCAAATTCCTCATGGTCAGTATCACCAACAACTTCTCCTGGTCCACCTATATTGAATCAACGACTAAGAAAGTACACCTATTTCCATAGAAGGCTTATGAATTTCGGCATGTCCCCTTCAACTCTCACCAACTTCTACAGATGCACCATGGAAAGCATTTTGTCAGAATGCATCACAGCTTGGTTTGGGAACAGCTCCATCCAACACCTCAAGAAATTACAGCGAATTGTGGATGAAGCCCAGATCATCACACAAACCTATTGACTCCATTTATACCTCACCCTGCTTCAGCAAGGCCTGTAGCGTAATCAAGGACGAGTCGCACCCTGGCCACACCCTCTTCTCCCCGTTCCCATTAGGCAAACGGTACAGAAGTGTGAAAACGCACACCTCCAGATTCAGGGATTGTTTCTTCCCAGCTGTTATCAGGCAACTGAATTATCCTACAACAACTAGAGAGCAGTGCTGAACTACTATCTACCTCTTTCATGGCCCTTGGACTATCCTTGATCGGACTTTGCTAGCTTTACCTTGCGCTAAACATTATTCCATTATCATGTATCTATACACTGTAAATGGATCAATTATAATCATGTATTGTCCTTCTGCTGACTGGAGAGCACACAACAAAAGCTTTACACTGGACCTCGGTACACGTGACAATAAACTAAACTGAATATGGGAGAAGGTGGAGTAAGAGGATTCAATTGAAAGACTACCGTCTTTGAAGATTGTTATAAAAATTAAATTGCACTTTTTTCATACAATATCCAAATGAAATTTCACTTTTGAAATATGATCATGACAATTTCCGAAAGTTCAACCAGGCTCCTCTGTGTGTGATGAAAGGGAGCCCTGCAGATTGGCCTCTCTGACACAATTTTCATGAGAGAGGTATATGGATGGGAATTACTCCTCATCAATTCGTCTTTTGGTGCAGTGTGTGGCAACTAGGACTACAATGAACCAGGAATAACTATTCTCAGTTAACATCTTGCTTTCCATCTCCATTCCACAGATTCCCACAATAGACCGCATTGACTGTCCTAAAGTGTATGAAGGAACTGCAGATGATGGCTTAAACTGATCTCTGAACATCCCTTATGTTAAACAGCCAAGCAACGTTACATTTTACCTTTTACAGGTATAAGCTACAATCAGTGACTCAACAAATCAATAGTAATAAACAGTGTGTAGGAAAGGGCTGCAGATGCTGGTTTAAACCAAAGATAGACCCAAAAAGCTGGAGTAACTCAGCGGACCAAATGATATCTCTGGAGTAAAGGAATAGGTGACGTTTGATGACAAGTCCTTCTTCAGACCGAGAGTTAGGGGAAAGGAAAACGAGAGATATAGACGGCAATGTAGAGAGATATAGAACAAATGAATGAAAGATATGCAAAAACTTAACAACGATAAAGGAAGTAGTCCAGTGTTGGCTGTGTGCTAGGTGAGAATTAGTTATCCAGACAATGGAACTCACCAGAATGACAGTGTCTATCCTGGCTGTCCCAACCCTCCACTGCCAAATTCATCATTCCCCAATCTAACAAAATTGTGCAAGCTATAACCCTCCAATCTCCCAATATACAATTTGTCCTGACCACGCACATCCTTAGATCACTCATCAGCCAACCCCCAATTTCCTTGCCTCTCCACCATTGCCATCACATCTTACGGCCGTGATCGTCACCCATTCTCTCACCTCCTCCAATCCTTCCCACCCAATCATCATTACTCATATTGGTGATCGCCACTTCCCAAGTTGATCCCCAATCAACTCGTCTAATTTCCCCATCGCCATAAACAATTACAATTCAAATGTCAGAATGTTATTCCTTTCCGGCATCACCATCCCAGACTGCTAGCCCCTAGCCCCTGTGAAAACTAGACTACTTCATATTCTCCACTGGGAAATTAAATACCAATGGTGGTGGCAGGGTTTGATCTGGTAGATTGGGTGTGATGGAGGTAGAGATGAAGATTAGGGCCCAACAGATTGCACGGTGATGATTGGATCATGTATAGTTTTTTCCTTGACTGGATGGCAGACAAACAAAATATTTTCACCGTACTTCGGTGCACATGACAATATTAAACTAAATAAAAAATAAGGATTGGGGTGGCAGCAGGTTAGATGGATCTCCCACTATCATCATCACTGTACTCTCTGTCAGGCTTGATTCTTCCCCAACATCACTATCCAATCCATAGGGTCCATATTCCCAATCCTGCTACGCACCAACTTGCTAGTTCTGAGTCTGAAGAAGGGTCTCGACCCGAAACGTCACCCATTCTTTCTCCCCAGAGATGCTGCCTGTCCCGCTGAGTTACTCCAGCATTTTGTGTCTGTCTTTGTTGCTCTTGCAATGAATGTTTATTGAAACGTCTGAATTTAGCCGAATATGTTCCTCAATCCATGCAAGGTCACACTAAATATAGGGCTAAAGGCAGAATTAGCAAAGTCACATCCTTTCAGGCTTTACAAAAATTGTAAATTAGAAGTAAGTTTAATTGTAAGTCTTCATAGTGTTGCAGACGGAACTCTTTGTGAGGTCAAGGTTCATAAATGATAGGAGCAGAATTCTGCCATTCAATCATGACTGACCTATCTCTCCCTCCTAACCCTATTCTCCTGCCTTCTCCCCAGAGCTCACATAAAGCTTCAGACTTTGAACTTAATTTTGCAGAAAAAATAACAGTACAATAATATCAAAAATATTAGTTACCTGGAAGTGCGTTACAAGAGGCAAGTTCAACTAATGCATTTCGTTGTCTCTGTACTGTACACTGACAATGACAATTAAAATTGAATCTGAATCTGAATCTAATAATTAAACAGCACTGTAAATTGAATAAGCCAAGGTTCCATCTATCCTAATCAAAAGCAGAATATATTGAATGCGCTGATAATATTAGAGGAACATTGGGAAAGATTTCTAAAGTAGATCACAGGATCTGTGTTGCTGTATGTTTATCCTTGATGTAAATCACTGAACTACTATTGCAGTAAAGGTGCATAACAGGGAATGGTCTCAACCCAAAACATCACCTTTTCTCTTTCTCCAGAGATGGTCTCAGACCCGCTGAGTTACTCTGGCTTTTTGTGTCTATCTTAGGGAATCATATTTGTATTACCATTGTTTATCATTTACTGATTGATCTCACCCAAAATCTTTTTGCTCAGAAGTTTATTCCTTGGTTTTAATTTTAGTGAAACATTGTGTTGATGAGCAAAGAAACTTTCCAATTCTGATTCTTTACACAGAAGCCAACAGCATCGCCTAATACATCATGTACTTTTCAGAACCACTGCTTTTGTCAGTTTGATGAAACATTGAACAGGCAGAGGAATTGGGCAGAATAATTTTTTACGCCTGTTCCAATCCCCAAGGCTCAGACTTCTCACACAAAATCTCCAGCATATTCATGGAAATGATAGCAGTGGGTGTTGATTGACTAGGCAATGTTAGGGAAAAAACTAGGATTAATTTTACATACCCATGGGTGAGAGCAGAAATATGATTTTTTAATTCTATTAAAATATATATCTATCTATATATTACTAAAAGTCTGATCTTGACCGCTTTTGGCCCATTGTGCTGCGATTTCCGAGAGAACGGCGCCACCTACGGCCATCATTTTTGGCCACCTCGCTCAGAGCCCACGTCTGCCTTCCTGGGCCAGAGGATTTTTCCCATCGATGAAACATCAGAGAGATATTAATGTTTGTTTTTTTTTAATCACCATTCTCTCTGCTGCCCCTGCTGGAGGGAGAAGTAGAGACTACAAAACCAGGACGTGGTGTACCTCACTCAGTCTCTGCAAGATGGAGGTCACGTCTCTCTGAGCTCTGAATAACACTGAACACATGTCTACTCAACTGTGAGTGCCCTTAATGTGGTTTGAAAATGAAAATATGGTTGGTTTGAGGTAAAAAGGCACTGCCTGCAAATGGTTGTTTGGGGGGTTTGGGTTGAAATAAAAAGGCACTCTCTCTCCCCCCTCCTCTCCTCTCCCCTCCTCTCCTCCCCCCTCCCCCTCTTCCCCCCCCCCTCCTCTCCCCCCTCTCTCTCTCTCTCTCCCCTCTTTTTCTCCCCTCCCCCCTCCTCCCCTCCACCCCCCCCCCCCCCCTCCCTCCCCTAAACCCCCCTCCCCTCCCCTCCACACCCCCTACCCCCTTCCCTCAACCCTTTCACTCCCTCCCTGCTCCCCACCTCCCCCCACCCCCCTCTCACACCCCCTCTCTCTCTCCCCCTCACTCTCACCCCCTCTCTCCTCCTCCTCTCCTCTCTCTCTCTCCTCCCTCCCCTCCCTCTCCCCCTCCCCCCCACCTTTCCCCTCCTCACCCACCCCCCCTCTTCTCCTCCTCTCCACCCCCCTCTCCCTCTTGCCCCTCTCTCCCTGTCTCTGTCTCTCTCTCTGTCTCTCTGCCCCTTCTCTCTCTGCCCTCACTCTCTACCCCCCCCCCCCCCCCCTCTAGATGTGACTGCGTTGGGGGCTATGCCTCAGTAGATAGTGTGGTTATGGGGTAAAAGGAGCAAATGAATAATATTAATATAATATCAAGGGGGTAATTAGCGTGTGTGCGGAGGAGGGGGGGGAATAGTTAGTGTGTGTGACGCTGCATGCCGCCTCCCTCCAATAACCGCACGTTGGGGGAACAGACCCAACAGATCTGCACTTGGTCTAATATATATATATATATATATATATATAGTGAGACTCACATCCCAAATGTGGAAGATCAACAATCTAATGGGCCTGTCCCACTTATGCGATTTTTCAGGTGATTGCTGTCGACTGTCAAGTTGCCGGCAGACGTCTGAAAAACAGGGCAAATGGGGGGGGGAGCGCTGTCTGAGTGAAATTCACATGTTGCAAAGTGAAGATGATACTGCGATGAACAGGAATGTTTGCGCTGTAATTAAGACGGCTAAAGCACAGTGTATGGTAAGTCCTTTAAAAGAGGGGGGGAGAGGGGAGGAGAGGGGGGCGAAGGAGGGCAAAGGAGGGCGAAGGAGGGCGAGGGAGGGCGAAGGAGTGGAGCCAACTTTTAAGAAGCCAGAGATACACGGCTGTGAAGTTCGGCGGACATTAACATTACCGGGCGGTTATCCTTGGTTCTGAAAACTACTGCTTACGTTTTTTTTCCCAATGAGCCAATGAAATTCATCGATCAGCACCGGTTACAACCCATGGGAACCTACGACAGCCTTTGACCACCTGGCAACCCACTAGGACCTCCTGGTTACCCACCTACGGCAAGAGAATTCGCACTACTCTCCATGGCAGCTTCATTCTGGTCACCGCCAATTTTTCAACATGTTGAAAAATTCTCGCCGACCATAATGAGGCCGCGACTAGTTCCCGGAATGCGGGAACTCCTCACGACCATGAAGGTGAGTACATGTGGCAACCTTGTGGCAAACATGTGGCGACTACATAGTCTCCTGCAGTCGCCTAAAAACAGGTCCATAACACTTACGTTATGTTGGTAAAACACATTATTTTTATATTAAAGCACCAAATGCCCAGATAGGTCCACCACCGATTTTTCTGACACCCTTAGTTCCAGAGCTTTGCCATATTAACTGTTTTGCCGGACCAATAGAGGTCATGCCCTCGGGGGACTGAGATACCGGTTGCAAAGTCGGCCTCAGGTCGGCTATGGGAACGGATCTGTCAGCTCCGGCCGGGCGGGAGTACCAGAGGCCCGGCCTTAGGCAGCAAATTTGACCCACCAATTGGCGCAGATGTCCCTATGAGGGCGCGACTAATTGCCCCATTTTCAGGGGGACATCTGGAGGACAAGGGGGAGGGTTTCAAGTGTGCTCTTGTAATTTTGTCCAGACACCAGTTACCGGAAATTCGATGGTGGACCTGTAATAGGGAAATCACTGACATTATTAGAATCATACCTCCACAAAGAAGACAGTTATGATTGACAGAGGTCCATCTTCCCAACACGAGAATTTCACTGCAGAAATTATGCAGAGCAGAGCCCTAGGCCCATTTATTCACTGGGTATTCAACTGGCCACATAATGCCATCACAATCACAATCACCACAATACTTTATTAGCCAAGTATGTTTTGCAACATACGAGGAATCTCATTCAGCCAAATCAGTCATACAAATAAAAAGCAACGGAACACACAAAATACATTTTAACATAAACATCCACCACAGTAACTCCTCCACATTCCTCACTGTGATGGAAGGCGAAAAAAAGTTCAAATCTCTTCCCTTCAATGCTCTCCCGCGGTCGGGGGCCTCAAGCCTTCCGTTGACGGGACGATCTTGACACCCGTAGCCAGCAGCATATGGGCCCTCCTGCATCGAGGAGGTGTCAGCTCCCCCGCGCCTGCGATAGGACCCCAGGTCGGGGTTAGTCAGCCCTCAGCGTCGTTGGAGCTCCTGACTCAGCCTCTCTCGAGGCTGCGAGTTCTCGATGGTAAGTCCGCAGGCCACATTTGGAGCGAACCCAGGCAAGGGATCAGCTACGATGTTAAGTCCATGCCCTGCAATGGGGCTTAATTCAGTCTGAGGAGGCCTCCAGCTCCATCGATGTTAGGCCACAGATCGGCCAGAGATGTGATCCGACAAAAAAAATCACATCTCTGGCAAGGTAAGAAAACAGAAAAAAAGAAGTTCCCCGTCCCCCTCACCCCTCCCCCCCTCCCCCTCCCCCTCCCCCTCACCCCACAGAAAACAAACCGGAGAACATTTACACCAACTTTTAACATACACTAAATAATGTTTAAAAAGACATATAGATCTGCGGCGCCCATGACTACAAGAGCAGATCTAAGACTCAGGCCTCAGCACTGTAGGGTCTTTCCCCCTTTTACATGACATAAGCCAGAGGAGTGACAGAATACTCCCCACTACTCTTCCAGTGAGAGCTACCCGGCAGGGGGGGACCACCGAGAATGATGGGGGACCTGGCAGTGGGGAGAGGGGGGCATCAAGCGAGGCGGGCGGGGGTGGGGCAGCTACTGCCACGTGCCGCGACAGGCAGTAGATGGGACTGCACGGTGAACATTTGCTAATCTGGCGGTGCCAAAACGTGGCGACACTTGTATACTGCCTAGGTGAGGTTTGCTGTATGATTCTACTATGTTGCATGCAAAACAATGCATTTCGTAGTACCCATGTGACAATAAAGTATCATTGAATCATTGATCATTGCATCATTGATCATTGAATCATTGAGTTATGCAGCAACAGCTCTGTAGAAGCTCAACTCCCTCAGAAACAAAGCCACCAACGTGATGACTGGCACGCCATCAGCACCTGAACATTCACAGTCCAAATTTGCAACTTCTACTACCAAGAGGGATAAGGACAATAGGTATGTGGAAACACTTCCATCCATGCAATCGCCCTTCATGTCACAATCCTGATTTAGAAATATGTCACTGGAATGGAATACTTTATTGCCACATGTGACAAGGCACAGCAACATTTATTGTGTGTATACGCAAGGTATACAAACAGCCACCATCTAAAGCACTGACAAATTTACAAAGTACGGGCTCCCCACACAGCATTCCCCCCACACTGGGTCCCCATTGTCTTTTGTTCTCTTCCCATTCACCGTCCTCCCTCCCCATTGTCCATTGTCCATTGTTCTCGCCTGCTCATGGCGGTCCCCACATCACCAGGTTTGCCATTGGTCTTCCCCCTCACGGTGGTCCCCCAATGCGCTCAACGACCATCGACCGCGGGTTGACGCACGAGGCTTCGCCGCTGCAGCTTCACCACTGCCAAGGCCCCATTGTGGGCCTTCATCATTGCTGGGTCTAAATACACATAGAACTGTACAACACAGGGACTCGCTCTTCAGCCCACAACGTCTGTGCCGAACATGGTGGCAAGACCAACTCTAATCTGCTTGCACATAATCTACATCTCCCCATTCCCTGCATATCCATATACCATGTTGCAACTCCTATCCAAAAGCACAGTAGGAGTACATTTAGCAGAAGGACTGCAATTATTCAGGAAAGTCGCCGACCACCTCTTTTCAAGGGCAATGAAAGATTGACTAAAAACATTGGCCTTGTTTGTGATGCCGAGATCTCAAAAAGAAACAAGAATAAATGACTTTGTTAGTGCAGACAGCAAGAGGGGCAGAATGACTGAAGTGATCGTGGTGCTGAATGAATGTGATCAACTTGCTACAATACAATACGATATGAGATAACTTTATTTAACCAGGAGGGAAATTGGTCTGCCAACAGTCAAAAGATACAGTTACAAGGCATTGAACGTGTCATGTGCATTAATAATAATAATGCGACCAGTTATTGCACAGCACATATGTAATATTGCACAAACATGAAATTAAATTATCGAGTGGAAAAGTCGAGGATGAATAATGTGCAAAGATGATGGGTAGGGGGGAGTCAGTCTGCCCCACAACAGAAGGGCGAGAAGTTGTACAATTTGATAGCCCCAGGGAAAAAGCCTAACCACAGGGAAAAAGGATCTCCTGTGCTGCACCATGGGGGGATCAGTATGTTGCTGAAGGTTCTCCTTATGGCGGGATTGAGATGTATTGCTAATTGCTGCTGATTCATCTGGAGGAGATATATAGATTAATAAGAACGGAGGAAACGTAGCCAATGCTGGAATCTGTGATACAAAATACTCCTGCTCTTAAAGAAAAAAAATGTCGAAAGTATCACAAAATCTAGCCGCAGCAATAACCATATAACCATATAACCATATAACAATTACAGCACGGAAACAGGCCATCTCGGCCCTACAAGTCCATGCCGAACAATTTTTTTTCCCCTTAGTCCCACCTGCCTGCACTCGTACCATAACCCTCCATTCCCTTCTCATCCATATGCCTATCCAATTTATTTTTAAATTTTTAAATGATACCAATGAAGAGAGAAATCTGCGATAATGGTATGTGGTCTGAAGAAGGCTCCAAACCAAAGCATCACCTATCCGTGTCCTCCGGAGATGCTGCCTGACCCGCTGGGTAACTCTAGCGTTTTGTGTTTCACACAAGATTCTAGCTTCTGCAGTTCTTTGCCTCTCACATAAAGTAGTGTTATTTTGTTTGCATCTGTAGTTCCTTGTGACTAAATCAGAGATAATGTTACAGATTGACAATCTTTCATCAAAGCTGGCTTGCTCGGATTCAAATTGGAAAGGCTGTTTATCTGAAATTGTTCAATTTAATGGTGGATGCACAGCGCTGCAACATGCCTCGAAGAAAGATCAGACGCATTTGCTTGAGATGATATCGTGCTTTGTTGAAACAGGGTAAAAGTCCAAAGACAGAATGTTCAAAGTGACATTTGAACAAAGAATTAAAGTAAAAATAAAAGTAACCATTTTCAGACTGAACAGAGGGGTTCTGAAAACTAACCCGACCTGTGGTTTGTTTCTGTAATGAAGAACAAGCCTATCTGGAGGGCACTAAATGAAACAGGATAAAGAACAATTAAATCACTGCTCATGGGCGGCACGGTGACGCAGCGGTAGAGCTACTGCCTCACAGCGCCAGAGACCCGGGTTCGATCTTGACTACGGGTGCTGCCTGGACAGAGTTTGTACATTCTCTCCGTGATCCACGTGGGTTTTCTCCAGGATCTCCAGTTTCCTCCCACAGTCCAAAGAAGCACAGGTTTGTACGTTAATTGGCTTGGTATAATTGTGAATTGTCCCCAGTGTGTGTAGGATAGTATAAGTGTGCTGGCCTGTTTCCGCGCAGTATCTCTAAACTAAACTAAACCTGCAAAAAACATTTATTGCCTTGGATGGTAGGAAGGGGAATAATGAAAAGACAGGCATCCCTGCAGTTGCCTAGCAAGGTGTTTGAGAAGGGGAGTGGGTGGAAATTGGCATTAGTTTTATCACTGAGATACGTAGGAAGAGACATAATAAGAGGAGCAAGAATCAAGTCAGTCTGAAAAAGGGTCAACCCAAAACGTCATTACCGGTATTCTCCAGATATATTACCTGACCCATGAATTACTCCAGCACTTTGTTTCCTCTTTATTAAACCAGCATCTGCTGTTTCTACCTCCTTTTCACTGCAAAATCTCTTCAAGTAATGCCTAAACTGAAGAAGTTCTCCTCCTCTCTCAGGCACAAAAATTCTGTTCCTCTCTCACTCCTCCCCATCAGCGAGTCTGAAGAAGGGTCCTGACCTGAAACGTCATCTTAACAAGTTGTCCAGAGATGATGGTACACAGAAAAGCTGGAGAAACTCAGCGGGTGCAGCAGCATCTATGGAGCGAAGGAAATAGGCAATGTTTCGGGCCGAAACCCTTCTTCAGACTCGCTGTCCAGAGATGATGCCTGACCTGTTGAATTACTCCAGCATTTTGTGTCTTTTTTTGTGAACCAATATCTACAGTTCCTTGTATCTCCAAAAACCACATCAGGGTAGGTTGTCCTGCTTATGAATCATGGGGTATAGATGGAAGCATGCTGTGTATTCCAAAGCTGGAGGCTGTATCATAGAGTCATAGAGTGATACAGTGTGGAATCAGGCCCTTCAGCCCAACTTGCCCACACTGGCCAACATGTCCCAGCCACACTAGTCCCACCTGCCTGTGTTTGGCCAATATCCTTCCAAACCTGTCCTATCCATGTACCTGTCCAACTGTTTCTTAAATGTTGGGATAGTCCCAGCCTCAACTACCTCCTCTGACAGCTTGTTCCATACACCCACCACCCTTTGTGTGAAAAGGTGACCCCTCAGATTCCTATTAAATCTTTTCCCCTTCACCTTAAACCTATGTCCTCTGGTCCTCGATTCACCTACTCTGGGCAAGAGACTCTGTACATCTACCCGATCTATTTCTCT
Source organism: Leucoraja erinaceus (assembly GCF_028641065.1). NCBI lineage: Eukaryota > Metazoa > Chordata > Chondrichthyes > Rajiformes > Rajidae > Leucoraja > Leucoraja erinaceus. Next base: position 36,542,602 of record NC_073395.1, on the reverse strand, counting down.
CATGATTTTCTACACCTCTGTAAGATCACCACTCCTACACTCCAAGGAATAGAGTCCCATCCTGCCCTATAGATCAGACCTTCGAGTCCAGGCAACATCCATGTAAATCTTCTCTGTGCCCTTTCCGATAACACGGTGCCCAGAACTGAACACAATACTCTAAATGTGGCCTCATCAACATCTTATTCAACTGCAACATGTCCTCTCAACTTCCCTATGAAGGGAAGTCCAGCCCGAATGATATCTGCGAGAAAATGGAATGATGTTTAGTGATTGAGTCTCAGTCCAGGAGAAAATATGAGAAAGTGTCTAGGAGCTCATTTCAGCACAACCCATAAAGGAGCATTTGATAATGTCAAATAAAGAAATCATTCATGCACAAAATCTATTTTCTTTACTACTGTTTAGTTCATTGAGTTAATGCAATGACTATGGATATGACCCAAAACTCCATTCAATCTAAACTGCAAAACAAATTGCAGATGACAACATTTGCTCTTGGCTATTGCAACAGAATTGCTTATAACCTTGTCAGAAAAATCCACCCATTATATGTATCTTAATGCTGTTTGATGTCATGCAAGATTATATGTACAATTGATCAGTTTCTAATTAACGCAGACAGTTTTAAATCATTATGTGTTTGGACTGTGTTTGAATATAAATCACAATCTTACATAGATGTACACTTAAGAGAAGATGTTGCCAATTATCTGTCAACAGTTTCAGGTAGAAAAACCCTTCTGTAACAACCTTTCTGTAATTATTCACCATGGGCCTTCCCACATATTTTCCCGCTAAGTCTAAAACTGGTGAAGGATAGACAGAAAAATACAGAGGTATTTACGTATGAAAGTGCCAACAGCAGGACAAAGGAAGATTCCTAAACGATAAGCATGGTGGTCTTTGCCTATGTGTTGACTGCAACAAGTCTCATCTCAGGAGTTCTCAGTCTTTCTGGACTTGTGCAGACACGCCAGCCCCATGCAGGCAGGTCCAATATCCATGACTCCGAAAGGATATTGAGAAAGACGGTACACATTGACAGCAGAACAGAGTCCGATTCCAGCCATAAAGAAATGTGCTGCCTTCAAGATTTGTTGCGTGCAGCGATGGCTAGTTAAAAGGGAAGTTGAAATTCATGAACACTTAAATACAAAAGCCATTAGTTATGACACGAGAGACTTATTGACTCACTAGCAACAGAGGAATTGTTCGGAGGTTACACAAAAAAGCTGGAGAAACTCAGCGGGTGCAGCAGCATCTATGGAGCGAAGGAAATAGGCAACGTTTCGGGCCGAAACCCTTCTTCAGACTGATCGGGGGCGGGGGTGGGTGGGGACAAGAAAGGGAAAAGGAGGAGTAGCCAGAAGGCTGGGGGATGGGAGGAGACAGCAGGGGGGCTGAGGAAGGGGAGGAGACAGCAAGGACTAACAAAATTGGGAGAATTCGATGTTCATGCCCCCGGGGTGCAGACTCCCCAAACGGAATATGAGGTGCTGTTCCTCCAATTTCCGGTGCTGCTCGCTGTGGCCATGGAGGAGACCCAGGACAGAGAGGTCGGAGACGGAGTGGGAGGGGGAGTTGAAGTGCTGAGCCACCGGGAGGTCAGCTTGGTTATTGCGGACCGAGCGGAGGTGTTCGGGTTTGGTTGACTTTTCCCTGCAAGAGTCATGGTTGAGGGGGAGTAGGTTTATTGCAAAAGCTTAGATTGAACTATAACTGATATTTTCCACAAAACTAAATATGAATTTGTAAAGATTTGTCAAGAATACTGGCATATTTTAAACAATCATTAATTTTGAAGATCAAGATGCTTTGCAATATTCTGATCTAGCAGTAAATCACTGCCACCCTTAAGATAAAATATTTTACAAAGAATGCATTCATCAAGTCATGAAAAAAGATGACTGTGTCACCCTCAAGTTGTTCTGCCTTCTGAGGCATACATTAATCTGAAATGCTAAAAAACAGTCGGCGGTAAGTTATCAGCAATGGAATTGGTGGGCTTGGCAGAAAAAAAAATATGAGGTGCGATGTTAATCTTGCCACTGCAGACACCTGTCTTGGAATATTTGTAGTGTATGGGATCACTGGATCAAAATCAAATTCAACGGCACAAGCTGTTGCTGGCACAGTGGGGCAGCGGTAGAGTTGATGCATAACAGCGCTTACAGTGCCAGAGACCCGGGTTCGATCCCGACCATGGGTGCTGTCTGTACGGAGTTTGTACGTTCTCCCCGTGACCGCGTGGGTTTTCTCCGAGAATCTTCAGTTTCCTCCCACACTCCAATGATGTACAGGTTTGTAGGATAATTGGTATGAAATATGTAAATTGTCCCTTGTGTAGTGTAGGATCGTGTTAATGTGCGGTGATCGCTGGTCGGTGCGGACTCGGTGGGCCAAAGGGCTTGTTTCCACGCTGTATCTCTAAACTAAAAGCAGGTAGATTGGTGGCCTTACAGTTCCAGTGTCCCAGGTTCCATCCTGAATACTGCCGCTGTCTCTGCGGAATCTGCATGTTCTCCCTGTGACTCTGTTTCCTGAGCGCTCCCGTTCCCCCACATACAAATACATGGTGACTGGTAGGTTGCCTGATCAATAGAAAATTGTCTCCAGTTTAGATGGGTGATAGAATAGATGGGAATGTGGGGAGAATAGAGAGCAGGATAAAATAGCTGGAGAATGGGATTTCCCCGTGAGCTAACATAGACTTGACCAAATTACCTCCTTCTCTGTCATATGAAATATGAACTAAGTAATTGCCAAGACAAGATTATTTGCCTGCTTTATTGATGATAGGGCAAAGGTGAGGGGAAAATATTTAATAGGACCCCTGATGGACAATTTTTTCACTCAGAGGGGGGTGGATATATTGATACTTGGACAGGTACATGGATAGGACAGGTTCAGGGGGATATGGGCCAAATGCAGGCAAAGGGGACTAACAGATGATGTATCTTTGTCAACATGGACAAGTTGTGCCGAAGGGCCTGTTTCCATGCTGTATGATGATTCGTGATGTCTAAAAATGTTCACTGCTATCTATTGAGGAAGTGTTAGCAGAATCTTAACAACACTTGGACTACATTTTTTTATAACATGATTACTGAGTTTTCCAAGGCCAAGATTTTTGAAATCATTTTGAACATAATTCCAACAGTTCTCATAACCGCATATGAGTTTTGCCCAAGAGAGAAAAATGGCAGAATGAAAATATGTGTTTTCTATGGGAGAATAAGTATGTTAGCCACTTGTACCTTGACCCTCATATCTCCAATGAGTGGAGATTTTGCTCCAATGTCAAATATATTAATTTGCAAGTTCTGTGAATTGATTTCCCAGCATACGAGTTAAGGAATTGTTTCAATGTTCACTGATTGTGCGACTTCTCCGATTTTCACAAGTAAATCAGACAGGGGCAGCACAGTGGCACTGCTGCCTCACAGCACCCGAGTCCCGGGCTCGATCCTGAACTCAGGTGCTTGCCATGTGGAGTTTGCATATTCTCCCTGTGACCGAAGGGTTTTCTCTGACTCTTTGGACTTTAGTGACCGCACAGAAACAGGACCTTTGGCTCACCGAGTTCGCGCTGAACAGTGATCATCCCATACGTTAACCTACACACACTAGGGATAATTTTACAATATTTACAACTTACTGAAGTCTATTAACCTTCAAATCTGGACGTCCTTGGAGTGCTGGAGGAAACCGGAACACCCAAAGAAAACCGACGTGGTCACAAGGAGAATGTATAAATTCCGTACAGACAGCACCCATAGTCCGGATTGAACCCAGGTCTCTGGCACTGTGAAGCAACAACTCTACCGCCATGCCGCTCCTCTGGTTTCTTCCCACATCACAATGATGTGCGAGTTTGTGGGTTCATTTGCCTCTGTAAATTTCTCCTAGTGTGTAAGGAGTGGAAGAGAAAGTGGCATAATGTAGAATTAGAATTAGTGTGAACAGATGAGCGACGGTCGGTGAGGACTCGGTCGGCCACAGTGTTGTCTTTCTAAATTAAACAATGTGCATGTGTTTGACCCATCACTCCTAATTCCCACAGATCGTGGCAACACAAGAGCATTAGTTAAAATGTAGAAACTTTGATCTTTATTTTCCCTGCTTTCTGCGGTTCATGCATGAAGGTGTGTTCAGGTACATTTGATGCATGTCTACAAATTGTGCTTCAACACCCCAAGCCCACTAACCCCAAACACGAACATCAAAAGTCACCATCTCCCAACAACCCCCATCACAGTCATACCTCTAATCACACCTCTCATCCCAGTTCTACTGTTTAATTCTGTCCACATGTTCCAAATTGAAACCTTTTGGTTGATCTGACCCGTTGCCTCCCATCTCCCCTCTTCATGCTTTGTAGCCTGCTCACTACATGACTACACTGCTTGTCACTGCTTATACCACCTTCTTCTATACATACAGCAATTTTCACAATCCTTTTCTAATCATATGAGCAACCGCTAATCTGCAACATCAACGTCTGGCCAGAGATTGCTGCTCTTTCCTGAGCCCTAAACCCAAACACTGATTATTTCCATTTTCAAATGCATCAAGCTCTCTCTACTTTGACCATACATAGAGTTTAATTTAGTTTAGAGATAGAGCGTGGAAACAAACCCTTCGGCCCACCAGGTCCGTGCCGACCACAGATCCCCGCACATTAACACTATCCTACACCCACTAGGGACAATTTTTTTACATTTACCTACAAACCTGTACGTCTTTGGAGTGTGGGAGGAAACCAAAGATCTCGGAGAAAACCCACGCAGATCATGGGGAGACCTACAAACTCCGTACAGACAGCACCCGTAGTGGGGACTGAACCCGGGTCTCCAGCGCTGCATTCGCTGTTAGGCAGCAACTCTACCGCTGCGCCACCGTGACCAGAGGCTTTTACCCATTCCCTTCCTGTGCACTACCTTCACTCTCTCAGGACCCCGCATCCATCTCTCAAGCTTCGCTGCCTGACTGCAAGTCCACATAAAGTAAATTAACATTCCTCCTGTGAGAAAACAACAAATTAAGACAAAACAGGAACAGGTAGAATGGCAGATGTACACGGAAGAATTAGGCAATATATTGTGTAGAGATGACAGTTTCTTTGTTGAAGCAAGACTCTCCTGACATTTCATCTAACAAAACCTCACAAAATGAGGTCTGAACAGTTTTATTTTTACAGTTTCTGTTTTGTTAATAGGGAGTTACGTAGGCACCACGTTTTACAGGATTGTTTAATTTTGAAACAGAGCATCTCTTACAACCAACTTACACCCAAACGGACTGGGAACGCAGCCGGAGGCTTTTATCGAGGCGCCGCGGTCTCGATGCCTTCCAGATCGCTGCATAGATACTCAGGTCGGGGCCTGGCCGGGGCCTCGCGGGTAAAGCCCGGGTCGGGTATCACGGAGGCGTGAAGTGGGGCGTCGACAGCGGTGAGGCCTCGGCGGCAGGAGCGGTGAAGCCTCATGACGATGGGGCCTCAGCGGCGGTAAAGCCTCGCCTATGGTCGAAGGCCGATGAGAGCGTGGAGGACCACCGTGAAGGAGGGGGAAGAACAATGGAGGACCCGGCGTGGGGGGACCGTCGTGAGGGAGGTGGGGGGGGGACAAAGGACAATGGTGACCTGGCATGGGGGAACTGTTGGGGGGAGGGACAAAAAGGGGAGCTGGCATACTTTGTAACTTTGTGACCACCGTAAGTGGCTGCTATTTGTATACATTGTGTATGCAAGCAAAGAATCTCACTGTGCCCAGTCACATGTGACAATTAAGTATTCCTATTCCTATTCCTATTTAAAAACGCAAAGTACTGGTGTAATTCAGTGGGTCAGGCAGCATCTCTGGAGAACATGGATAGGTGGCTTTTCAGGTCTGGACCCTTCTTCAAAACCAGGGATGCTGCCTGACCCATTGAGTTATTCTTGCACTTTGTGTCTTTTTTTATAAACCAGCATTGCAGTTTTCTGTGTCTGCCCAAACTAATTTAGATTGCTCTTTTAATCAAAGTTAAAGCACAACAACACACAAGGCATTAATCCAGAAAATGATGCAGAATTGAACAAGAGTCAAGATTTGCTGTTACAAATTTGTGGATCACCCTGAAGAGTTCACATAGTCATCCAACTAATTACTTGTACCTTGAAGCGGAGCCACAGTAAATACATTTCTCAATTAGAGTGAAATCAAGCTTCGTATGAGTAAAACCTTTTCAAGCTTTTAGAATAAAGTCTGGGAGCTAAATATAATCCTGCTGAAAGGACCTTGAGGTCATTTTCGCATTTGTAAAAGGCATAAGATATCGGATCACCACTCATGATTTAACCTTTCTAAAATTCCTTTTCCTGAAGTCAATGGAAATGAGAATCAGTTGAATGTATAACCTAACATGGTACGTTTTACACCACAAATTAAAGTTAACGTTATTCCCACAGGATCATAAGAAAAATATCCAAATGTTGTTGTTAGTTGGAGATGTTTTCTCGACTCTTTGGTGTAAATGCCACGCTGGTAACTCTATCCAACGATCATTATTCAGTTCCATATTGTTTTAGCTCATGATAGGGTCATGCCCTTTACTCTTCCATTCTTGTGACGACTATACATTATGCATGCGCTATGTATTGTACTTACCTTGAGAACGCAATGATACATGATCCAAGATTAGGCTATCTGCCCAGAAGCACATATCATCCTCTGAATCGCAGTTAATTGGATATGTGCACAACTACATTTTTTAAGAGAAGAGGCATGTACTAAAATGATTAAATGGTATTAATAACCAAGATTGATGGTCTATTGTTCAAAAGTTTCCAAAGATTTAAAAATAATTAGAATGTTAATTCTCTATTTTTGTGATTTGATTTGAAAGCACGATTTTTATAGCCCTATTTCAGCATTATAATGGAAGGTACTGATCATGCATTCATAGAATACGCCACATTTTTCTATATTTGCTGATACACAGTTTAAGGTACTTGACTATCAGAACATGTTGAAGCGCCTCAGATTGTTTGCTTTGCAAGTGTGATGACTTTAGGGAAATATTATTCAAGATAAATTGAACCTCAATAATTTTAAGATGGCTGCAAACTCTAGGACTAAAGCAATATAATACGTCTACTATTGCATTGTATTTATCGATCAGTTCAGAATCATCTCCTTGCGAAGCGTTGAAAGCAAGATTTTCTTCAGCATAGTGGCGAGGCGGCTGACCAACTTCCTCTCCAGCAATGGTTACATCGACAGCTCAGTGCAAAAGGGAGGCTTATCTAGAGTGCCGGGGTGTCTAGAGCACACGGGAGTGGTGACCCAGCTCATCAGAGAAGCCAGGGAGAACAAGGGAGACCTGACTGTGCTCTGGCTTGAACTGGCCAACGCCTACAGCTCCATCCCGCACAAGCTGATCCAGACAGTCATGGCCAAGCATCATGTGCCGGGCCAAGTGGCAGATCTCATCCTGAACTATTACAACCAGTTCAGCATGAGAGTCTCATCAGGGTCAGTAACATCAGAGTGGCACAGACTGGAGGTTGGGATCATCGCAGGCTGTACCATCTCTGTGATCCTTGTTCCCTTGGCGATGAATATGATCGTCAAGTCTGCTGAGCCAGAGTGCCGGGGCCCTCGGACCAAGTCAGGAGTGCGCCAACCACCAATCAGAGCCTTCATGGACGACCTGACTGTCACCACTGAGTCAGTGCCAGGAGGCAGGTGGATCCTGCAGGGGTTGGAGAAGCTGATTGGATGGGCAAGGATGAGGTTTAAGCCGGGAAAATCAAGGTGACTGGTGCTGAAGAAGGGCAAAGTCATGGACAGGTTCCGCTTCAGCATCGAAGGGTCACCAATCCCAACTGGCTCCGAAAGGCCAGTGAAGAGTCTTGGCAAGGTGTTTAACAGCAGCCTGAAGGATACAGCATCTGCCCAGGCAACCTGTCAGGAGATGGAGAGCTGGTTGAGAGCAGTGGACCGGTTGGGGCTTCCCGGCAAGTTCAAGGCATGGATTTACCAGCATGGTATCCTGCCAAGGATACTCTGGCCACTGCTGGTCTACGAAGTCCCAATATCCATCGTAGAGAGATTGGAGAGGAAAGTCAGCAGCTTTCTCAGAAGGTGGCTGGGACTGCCCAGGAGCCTTAGCAGCATCGCCCTTTACGGAAATAACACCAAGCTCCAGCTGCCCCTGAAGTCCCTGCAGGAGGAGTTCAAGGTGACTCGGGCCAGAGAGGTGATGCTGTACAGGGACTCCAGCGACCCCAAGGTGGCTCAAGCAGGGGTGGAGGTGCAAACTGGGAGGAAGTGGAGAGCCGGCGAAACCATGCTGCAAGCAGAGTCCCGGATATGCCACAGAGTCCTGGTGGGAGCAGTGACTCGGGGAAGAGCAGGCCTGGGAATCTTCCCATCTCCCCAGTTTGACAAGGCCAAGGGGAAGGAGCGGCGCAGGCTGGTCCAGGAGGAAGTGAGGGCAGTGGTGGAGGAGGAGAGGTGTACCAGAGCAATTGGATTGAGGCAGCAGGGAGCCTGGACAAGGTGGGAGCAGGCCATGGACTGAGCTCTGGCAGGCTGAACCACAGTGCATCAAGTTCCTGGTCCAGGCAGTGTATGATGTCCTGCCCAGCCCATCGAACCTCTTCATCTGGGGCAAAGCGGAATCTCCAGATTGCCCGCAATGCTCAGGCAAGGGGACGTTGGAACACATCCTGAGTTGCTGCCCAAAGGCTCTTGGGCAGGGCCGGTACACATGGCGTCACAACCAGGTTCTCAAACCCATTGCAGAAGCCACCAGCATGGGAATCAGCAGCTGAAGACGAGAACGCCCCACCACCCAGATGATCACCTTCGTGAAGGCCGGAGTGCAGCTGCCAAGAACCACAGCAGCCAGGAATCCGTCAGGAATCCTGGCGACTGCGCTGGACTGGCAGCTTTCCGTAGACCTGGCGAAACAGCTGAAGTTTCCACAGCACATTGCCACGACCACCCTGAGGCCAGATATCCTCCTGGTCTCAGAGGCGACCAAAAACATTGTCTTGTTGGAACTGACAGTGCCGTGGGAGGACCTTCTGGAGGAGGCCCACGAGAGGAAGATGGCAAAATATGAAGAACTGGTCATAGACTGCCGCAAGCAGGGCTGGAAGGCAAGGTGTATGCCCATCGAGGTTGGCTGCAGAGGTTTTGCAGGGCAATCGCTCTACAAAGCCTTGAATGCACTGGGCATCAACGGAGTGGCGAGGAGAAGGGCCATCAAGAACACCACAGAGGCAGCGGAGAAGGCCTCGAGATGGCTCTGGATCAGGAGAGGAGGTCCATGGGGAGGAGCGAATGCCACCCGAACACAAGTCCTGGTCTGATCAACCACGGCTGGGTCGCCTGGGTGAGGGTGTCTGATGTTGAAAGACCCGAAACACCCAATGACCCCAGGTTACATCACTGATGATGTGTTCAGGAGCATCTATCGATGTATTTGTATCACTCAGTCTTCAATAGGTTCAATGGAAATTGAGAACACAGGCACAGAACACAGGCTCTCATAAAGAATGCTCAGTTTAAATTTGCTCAGTTTACACAGGGGATAATGATTGTTGGGAATGGACTGCTGGAAATAGACAACTAAAATAGGGAGATATGAAGTGGAAAAATTGAGAGATTGGGATTGATATTTGAGGGAATGGGAGATATTTGTATTGGTCCATGTTAGAAAGATGATTTCGATTTTGTTGATCTTAGTGCTGTCTAATGTGCCATTTCAGATATTCAATATATATTCGTGATCTTTTCAACACCTTTGAATCTGTTATGTTATTTTACATAAAATTAATAGAGGGAGTGCAGAGAAGGTTCACCAGACTGATTCCTGGGATGTCAGGACTGTCTTATGAAGAAAGACTGGATAGACTTGGTTTATACTCTCTAGAATTTAGGAGATTGAGAGGGGATCTTATAGAAACTTACAAAATTCTTAAGAGGTTGGACAGGCTAGATGCAGGAAGATTGCTCCCGATGTTGGGGAAGTCCAGGACAAGGGGTCCCAGCTTAAGGATAAGGGGGAAATCCTTTAAAACCGAGATGAGAAGAACTTTTTTCACACAGAGAGTGGTGAATCTCTGGAACTCTCTGCCACAGAGGGTAGTCGAGGCCAGTTCATTGGCTATATTTAAGAGGGAGTTAGATGTGGCCCTTGTGGCTAAGGGGATCAGAGGGTATGGAGAGAAGGCAGGCACGGGATACTGAGTTGGATGATCAGCCATGATCATATTGAATGGCGGTGCAGGCTCGAAGGGCCGAATGGCCTACTCCTGCACCTAATTTCTATGTTTCTATGTTTCTAATAATGCAATTTCAATTGTTGATTATTAATGCAATTATTGATTGTCTTTCATGGAAAGGAAGCAATTTACATTTTATTATTGGGTTTTCTAAACTAACTGTGTTCCCATAAAGTCTGTGTTATTAGTTCAAACTGTTTTAACTGAAATTGAACTGAATTGAAAACATGTAAAAATAACAGTTGAGAATGAGTTGAGGATTGCATGGCGGCGCAGCGGTAGAGTTGCTGCCTTATAGCATCCAGAGTTCAATCCTACCTACGGGTGCTGTCTGTGCGGAGTTTGTACGTTCTCCCCGTGACCTGTGTGGGTTTTCTCCGAGATCTTCGGTTTCCTCACACACTCCAAAGACATACACGTGTGTAGGTTAATTGGCATAAATGTAACAAGTTGTCCCTAGTGTGTGTAGGGTGGGGTCGGCATGCGGGGATCACTGGTCAGTGCGGACTCGTTGGGCTGAAGGGCCTGTTTCCGTGCTATATCTCTAAACTAAACTAAAACTAAATGATTAAATAAACGATCATTCTGGATGTACACCCAGGAGGACAAAGAAGATAAATACACCGTCACACATATTTTTAAACATAAAGCTTCAGACAATTAATCCTCAAGATAAGAAATGTAAGATCCAAGAACATGTTTATATTTGCTAACAATCAAGACGTGTGATAATGAGAGTTTATTATTTTTGTTCTATTTCATGGAAACAAATTGAAAACATTGGGTAGGAGGGGGGAGCTGAGGACATCAGTAACTCAGCGTTGAAACCAAAACTGCTTGAACTCACGACTAGATATATCAAGTGCTGAAACTCTTGGACTATGGCTGATAATGTGGAGGTGTCTGCTTTCAGCCTGCACGCTCTCACATGACATCAACACACTGCATTCCACCTTGGAGAGTCTGTGCAACACCAGGGACACCACACCTGTGATGCTGCACGCAAGCCTTTCAAAAGGAATCAGTGCTACCAGCCTTTGAATCTTCACTGGAGCTCAAACAATTGCCATGTTGTCAATCATAAAAAAAGTTTGGAAAAATGGATGGAAGTGAGATGATCCAAAGAGGCACATTTTAGAATATTGTCCTCAAGTTGAATTACATCTTTAGACTTAATTTTTTAAACAGCAGTACAAAAGATAGGTATATGGATATGGGCCAAATGCAGGCAAATGGGACACGTGTACAAGGGACATATTGGTCAGCATGGACAAGTTGAGCCGAAGGGCCTGTTTCCATGTTGCATGATGCTATGACTCATTCATGGCGTACAAGGAATGCTAATGACACAGGTGTCATCAATGGTCCATCAATGGTGCAGATGTCAGAGGTTATGGGGAGAAGGCAGGAGAATGGGGGAGAGATAGATCAACCATGATTGAATGGCGGAGTAGACTTGGTGGGCCGAATCACCTAATTCTACTCCTACCACTTACAACCTCATGACCTTATGACACATTGAGATGGGTAAAATGGTCCTGAGTAATGTTTGTTTAGAACAAGTCTAAATCAAGTCAACATGTTGCAGATAGTGATTAAGGCACAATAATTTGCGAAATTCCATTTGCAGTGAATGCATATGCATATTAAATAATCAGCATGAATATTTCATCAACTCTCCAGTTGAATATATTCTTGAAACTCTCAGGAATTCTGACTATGCAGAGCACTATTTATGCTTGAACACATTACAATGCAATGGCATCATATTCTACTCCTTTTTCCAAAATGTGGTTTATTTTCTTCTCTTAACACAAATCCTCCTTTCTCCTCCTGCATGCAGTTCTTGAGTACAATTAGCAGAAAATAATTTCTCCTTTTCTCTCCTTCTTGGATGATTCCCAGGTCAGAATGAGTGTCAAATGGCCCCAAACATTTGCTGCAGACACAAAGCAGTTTTCCTTTAAGAAGATAGATCTTTAAGAAGTGTTATTTAATTTCAACTGGTGCAAACTCACTTTAATTGACATTTGGATTCTGCTGAGAGCAAAGAGCAGCATTGTTAATGATGACTACAAACTGAAATCATGAAAATGAACCGGCATCATTTGTACAATTTTTGAATCCTTGTATCATGTTCTAAGTGCACGTTCCTATGGTCTATACACTTTTGCTCTCACTACCTTTTTAAAACAACCTGCATAAAGTCGTGAAACTCAAACTACTGGAGTGACTCTGCCGATCAGGCAGCATTTCTGGAGGGAATGGACAGGTGACGTTTCAACTCGGGACTCTTCTTCACAGTGGAACTAGGTCCCACTTTTGGCAAATCCCAGACCAACATCATTCTTGACATTGAAGAAAGATCCCAACCTGAAATGTCACCTGTCCATTCCCTCCGCAAATGCTGCCTGACTCATTGCGTTACTTCGACACTTTGTGTTTCACTCACGTTTACCATCATCTGCAGTTCCTTGTGTCTCACACAAAGGATTGTTGCCTGCAAGGTCGGTATTTATTGCCCAAACCCAGTTGCCCTTGGTAAAGAAGTGAAGGTGCAATATTGACCTCAGCAATCAAATACTCTCATATTGCTACCAAAAACTCAGTTCCATCTATGAGCTTTTCTGTAGATGACAGCTCACCAGGCAGCTATTCCTCAAATTTAATCTTGAAAATCGACTTAATTAAATTACATATAGCTGAAGCATGACTAATAGGCTCCCAGTTGCCCGTGTTTATTTTTGTCATCTTCCCTTGCCTCCCATTTCATTAACATACCTCAACTTTTGTTCCTAAATCCATATTATTTTTATCAACGGAAAATAAAAGACCCATCATTATCAGCTGATGTATTTATCTTTAAATCTCAAGCAGGCAGCAAATATCAACAAAGACCCACGTCATTCCGACCATGCTCTTATCTTGCTGCTTACATTGGGAAGAAGGTACAGGAGCCTGAGAACCGTGACTTCCAGGCTCCCGAACAGCTTCTTGCCATCATCCAACAGGCTCTTGAACTACAATTAGTTTAGTTTAGTTTAGAGAGACAGTACGGAAACAGGCTCTTCGGCCTTCCGAGTCCACACCGACCAGCACTCCCTGCACACTTACACTATCCTACACACATTAGGAGCAATGTACACTTATAACAAGCCAATTAACCTACAAACCTGTACGTTTTTGGAACGTGGGAGGAAACGGAAGATCTCGGAGAAAACGTACGCTGGTCACATGGAGAATGTACAAACTCCGTACTGACAAGCAACAGTAGTCAGGATCGAACCCGGATATCTGGTGCTGTAAGGCAGTAGCTCTATCGCTGCCCCACCGTGTTGTCCACATTGCACAATCTGAACCACAAGCACCAAACAGCTATAAACTTTGCACTACTGATGTTGCACAACATACTTTGACTTGCTCTATCATGGTCTGGTTTACTTACCATAACTGATCATTTATTGTATGTTTATTTGATGTGTTGTTATGTTTAATGTGCCTGTAAATCTCCAGCAAGTAATAATTTTATTGTTCCAGTCCCGGTGGATATCACAATTAAACACTCCTGATCATTGATTTCTAGTTCCAGCTGCTTCTACCTATAAGGCCATTGAGCCCTTCAATCTTGATATTCCGCTAAATGGCATTATGGCAGGTCTGCTTCATTTGCTGATATTTGTTCCAGAACCGTCCAACGCAGGAACAGGCTCGTCAGCTCACAATGACCATGCAGAACATGAAGTCAAGTTAAGCCAATCTCCTCTGTCTGCATTTGATCCATATACCTCCTTTCCCTGCATATCGACGTGATTATCTAAAAAAACTCTTAAATGGCACTGTCATAACTGCATCCACCACTCCCCGTAAAAAATCTTGTCCTTTAAACATTCCCTCCCCCTCTGACTCTAATGCGCGACTGTCACAGTCGTTGCAGGTCGCCGAGAAACCGGCGACAACCTACGTCATCTGGTGACAACCTACGACAGCACCTACGTCAGGAGAGGTTAAGCTACGCTCATCAGCATCAAACTCACTCACGCCGAAAACTTTTCAACACGTTGAAAATTTAGCGGTGACCAGAAAGACGCTACGACTTTTTGCGCGACTGAGGAGACGACTCCCGGTGACTGCCGGCGAACATGTGGTGACAAACTAGTCACCTGTAGTTGCCATAAAAAAATTACCTAAGTGGGACAGGCCCATTAGGCTATGCTGTAACCCAGCAAAAGCCTGGAGATTATACTTTTAGTTGAATCTACAAACATGGCTACTTCAGGGAGCAAGTTCAAATTTCCACTGGCTGCCGTGTGAAGCAATGTTTATTGTTTTGACTTTCATGGCATAGTCCATGGCTCTGCCCTCTCATTCCGCAGTCCACTAACATATAAATTCAAGTAATTTTTCTGCATCAACGCATGTGCTGACAATCCTTTTGCCACCATTTCATTGAAATCCCAGGCAAGTTCTACTCTTCTCAAGCTGTAACTTCAGTGCAAAACTGACTGAATTCCCACAGAATATTAAGAAGTTTTCATCTTTAGTTTTACTCTCTTTTGTGTATCTGTAAGAAGACCCTGCAGAAAATTAATTTAAACATTCATAGTTCCCACCATAGTTTCTTTCCTGCAATTTCAAAGTATTGCAATACGCCAACGTGAATGTCTCTTAAATACACAAGCAACACTTCATATTTTAATTTAACATTCTTAAAGATATCCTCTACCTCAGCACCTAGTGCACTTCTGCCACAGTGATGGAATAAGATTATTTGTAATTATTCCGTTCTCCACAACCTCAGTTAATCTATGGCATTGACCTTTTGTTACCATTTGCTTACTTCCTCTTGAAATTCCTTAGTCTTTTCATTGAATCACGAACTACATTACAAAAGGCAACAGTATTTCTTTTATCAGGATAAAAATCACCAACAAGTGATGAAATATGTATAATGTGATTGCCTCCCACTTCATACAATATGCTGGAAGATCATTGCTATTAACATCATTCATCTTTCATGATAGAACAATATAAAAGCATGCAGTCGCAACGCTTTATTAGAAAACAATGAGACATTTAGGTTGGTGGTTTTTATTCCTTTCCTGTTGTTCAAAGTGTACTTTAATATGTAATCATTGATTTGTCAGTGTTTTATCCCAATTGTCTGAACAGCTGAGAAATGCCTGATGACTATAGAAAACATTTGGTACAAGTCTGCTTCATGAAACTTCCTTCTTATAATGATCTTCACATAACACTAATAGAACACTTAAATATTGATAGCCATCAGTTATTTGGTACAGTTTATAGTAATTGTAGCAAGATACATATTGGATTTCTTAAAAAAAAGATAGGACAAAATTAAAAAATAAACAATAGTAACATTCTATAACATTTCAGATTTTGGTTTTGATAAGCAGTTGGTTGATTTATCAAACTGTGGGTTAGTGAGAAGTTGCTTTGCCAAATTAAAGGAAATGCTGAGATGAAAAGCAATAATATTTGTTATTGCCAGGTGAAAAGAGTGAGGGGTGGTGAAGGTGAAATCCTAATACTGTTGATAAACAGTTCATAATGATGGACATTAACCAATACTATTAATTCACAGTAATTGCAGGCCCGTACGAAGCTTTTCAAAAAGGGGGGTGGCATGACAGGATTACAAAAAACATAATGTGAAATAATGTGCGCGCTGCGCACATCACAAGCGTGAAGCGTGAAGTCCCTCGATATCGGGGTCCAGGACCCTTAAGCGGGCCCCAGAAGCTCAGGGTTTTTAGATGCTCTGAAGCATTCTGAGCCTTATTTTGGAGCATTTTTGCACCAAATTTATGACCAATATTTCAGAAATTAACAGGAATCTGAGGTAGCTTTTTCACACAAAAGGTTGCTGGGTATATGGTCTGAGCGGAGGTATGTGGGACTAGGGGAGAATACGTATACGTGTTCGGCACGGACTAGAAGGGTCGAGATGGCCTGTTTCCGTGCTGTAATTGTTATATGGTTTATATGGTATATGTAACGAGCTGCCAGAGGCTGGGACTATCGTAATGTTTAAGAGACATTTGAACACGTACATGGATAGGACAGATTTAGATGGATATAAGCCAGACGCGTGTGGGTGGGACTAGTTTAGATGGGACATGTCGGTCGGTGTGGGCAAGTTGGGCTGAAGGGCCTGTTTCCACACTGCATCATTCTATGACTAAAAAGTGAAGAAGAAAAATGCATGTAGATAAGTAGAGCAGATTTGAAAGAGGAGTGAAATGTAAAGGCAGAGAGAGGTTTATGGGTGGAAAGGAACATAGGAAAGGAGGGGGGAGAGTAGGCTTGGGCAGATGGGTGAAGGGAAATGGTCACAAAGTGCTGGAGTAACTCAGTAGGTCAGGCAGCAACTGTGGAGAACATGGATAGGTGAAGTCACAGAGTGCTGGAGTAACTCAGTGGGTCAGGCAGCATCTCTGGAGAAAAGGTATAGATTATATTTCGGGTCAAGACCATTCTTCAGTAATATTCATGAATTGACATGCATAGACATTCCTGAATGTTACCCAAACCATCGTGAGCTACTTTGTTACGGTGCTTGCCCTCTCCTATAACATCTTGGGTGATGAAGGACAGGACACAAGCTTTGGGACACGGTGTGAAGTTGTTGCCATCTGTCCCAGCCTGGTAAAAACCTGGATGGAGTGGATTTGGAGAGGATGTTTCCACTAGTGGGAGAGTCTAGGACCAGTGACCACAGCCTCAGAATTAAAATACATTCCTTTCGGAAGGAGATGAGCAGGAATTTCTTAAGTCAGAGGGTGGTGAACTGTGGAATTCATTGCCACGGACAGCTGTGGAGGTCAAGTCATGGACATTTTTCAGGAGGAGATTGATAGATTCTTGATTGATACGGGTGTCAGAGGTAATGGGGAGAAGGCAGGAGAATGGGTTTGAGTGGGAAAGATAGTCATAGAGTGATACAGTATGGAAGCAGGCCCTTCGGCCCAGCATGTCCCATCTGCACTAGTCCCACCTGCCCACGTTTAATCCATATCCCTCCGAACCTGTCCTATCCATGAACTTGTCTAACTGTTTCTTAAATGTTGCCTTCTCTGGCAGCTTGTTCCATACACCTACCACCCTTTGTGTGAAAAACATACCCCACAGATTCCTATTAAATCTTTTACCCTTCACCTTAAACTTATGTCCTCTGCTCCTTGATTCACTTACTCTGGGCAAAAGACTCAACCATATCTATTCAAATCATGATTTCATATACCTCTATTAGATCATCCCTCATCCTCCTGTGCTCCATGAAATAGAGTCCCAGCCTACTCAACCTCTCCCTATAGCTCTGGCCCTCTAGTGCTGGCAACATCCTCGTAAATCTTCACTGTACCCTTTCCAGTTTGATGACATATTTCCTATAACATGGTGCCCAGAACTGAACACAATACTCTGAATGCGGCCTCACCAACTTCTTATGCAACTGCAACATGACCTCACAACATCTATACTCAGCCTGACCCACTGAGTTACTCCAGCACTCTGTGAAATGTCACAGAACAGGGCAAGATTAGCAAGTTTGCTGATGATACAGAAGTGAGTGGTTTTGCAGATAGTGAAGATGGTTGGGAAAGATTGCAGCAGGATCTGGATCAATTAGCCAGGTGGGCAGAGGAATGGTTGATGGTTGCATGGTTCCTTGAAGGTTGTGTCGCAGGTATATCAGGTGGTCGAAAAGTATTTTGGCACTTTGGCCTTCATCAATCAGAGTATTGAATATAGAAGTTGGGAGGTCATGTTGCAGTTGTATAAGATGTCATCCGCAAACTTGAGAAGCTTGACAGAGGTGTCTGTGGAGGTGCAGTCATTGATGTGGCGAGAGTAGAGAAGAGGGGAGAGATATGCTTTCCCGCCTCACATGCTGCTTCCCGTCAGTCAGAAAGCTGGTGATCCAACGACAGAGGGGTTCAGGCACAGTCAACTCAGAAAGTTTGGAGCGTAGTAGCTCTGGCACAATGGTGTTGAATGCAGAGCTAAAATCAATAAAACAAAATCCTCGCATAGGTCCCCTACGGTCTAGGTGCTGGAGGATGAAGTGCCGGCCCAGATTGACTGCGTCATCCACAGATCTATTGGCCCAATATGCAAAATGCAGAGGGTTCAGCAGAGGGATTGTGATAGTTTTCAGCTTGGCCAGCACAAGCCTTTCAATGATCTTCCTGCCTGTAGTCATTAAGACCAGTAACCCTTACCTTTTTGGGTACAGGGACAATAGTGGAGACTTTGAAGCAGGCAGGGACAGTACATCTATGCAGGGACTGGTTAAAAATGAGTAATTGGGTGTGAAGTGATGATTGGAGTGGGGTGGGTGTAGAAGGGCCCAGTCTTTGCAGATGGAGGTCAGGCTGTGAGTGGGTGTGAAGTGTTGGTTGGGGTGGGTGGGAAAGGGTACACTCTTTTCATACTGGGGTCTTGCCTTAAGTAGGTGTGAAGTGGTGAATGGGAAGGAGAGGGTGCAGGGTCCATTCTTTGCAGACTGGGGTCTGGCTGTGTTTGTTGGGGAAGGGGTACCAGGTTTACGTTTCTGATTTTCAAACCTGCAGTAAAACTCATTCAGGTCATTCGTCAGCTGATGATTGTCTAAAGAGCGGGGGGCTTTCCTCTTATAACTGGTGATTTCTTGCATGCCCTTCCAAACTGAAGAAGAGTCATTAGCTGAGAATTTGCTCCTCAACTTCTCAGAGTACCTTTCCTTGGCAGCTCTGATTCCTCTTCTCAGCTCTTTATCGATTAGACTATCTTTTAACTCTTTAACGATTAGGCTATCGGCTTGATGCATATTTGCCCCCAACCTCCCTCCCCCCGATCTCGAAATGGAAATGTTACATCTGTATATAATGATCCCATTAAAATGTGTATTTATGTCACAAACTATGGAATTCATATTTTTCAGTATTGTTATCAAGGGAAGCCGTTCCAATTGTTTGATATTATTTGATATTGTTTAATATTATTCATATGGAGGAAAAATTATAATAGCTCTAAAACCTAAGGTAATTTTGCAATCTCACTAAAGATAATCCCCCTCCCCATCTATCTCTCCCCTCCCTTCCTCTCTCTCTCTCCCCCTCCCCCCTCTCACATACCCCCCTCTTTCTGACGGGGGGCTGAAGATGAAGGTGGCGCGGGCCCCGCGGGGGATGCGGGGGTCCGTGGGGGCGATGTGGGCCCAGGGGGGGTGGCGGGGGCGCAGCGGGGGTCAGCGGGGTTGGCGTGGACCCAGCGGGGGTCAGCGGGGGTGGTGTATGGTTCAGCGGGGGTGGCGGGGGCCCAGCAGGGTCAGTGGGGGTGGTATGGACCCAGCGGGGTTCAACGGTGTTGGCGTGGGCCCAGCAGGATTGGGGCTGCACTGAAACACCTTGAGTGGAGTCACATCTTCTGGAGCATGTCTTCATTCTGACAGACAAGACATTGGCTGGCACTCAGGTTTGACAGTATTGCGTGCAGTCAATCAAATTGGCTGACAACTTGCTTCTATGATGCTGGGGAATCAGGAGGAAGCAGAATGGGAACATCCACACTTGTCCACAACATCCGTCTTGTTGAGACTCATTGTCTCTCTGTAACTCGTTTTCACCTTGGCCTCAGCTAACAATGGCCTGTTCCCTTTATCATCGTTACTTTTTTGCATATCTTTCATTCATCTGTTCTATATCTCTCTATATCACCGTCTATATCCCATTCCCCTGACTCAATCTGAAGAAGCTTCACCTATTCCTTTTCTCCAGAGATGCTGTCTGATCTGCTGAGTTATTCCAGCCTTTTGTGTCTATCCACACTATACCCATGATGAACCGTGAAACAGTTGAATTGTGAAACAGTGAACTGTTTGAGGTTCATTCCTACTACGACACTATCCTGGACAGACGCATCTGCAACAGGAAGATTGGTGAAGACAGGGTTAAGTAGGTTTATTCCTCACATTTGTCAATACAACTCTATAGTTAGCTGGATCGTTTCGGGAAGAAAGAGATCGCCAATGGGCAAGACTGATCTCGTTTCCACCCTACAGGTTTTGCCAGCTGGAACAATAGAGGTGCTGCCAAGCAACTTAAGTTTAATACAAAGCAAGCATAAGTAAGTTTTGGGAAGCTGCATATAAAGAATGCATAAAATAATTTAAACAAAGAATTAGGAGGACCAAAATGGGCTGTGAAATATCTTTGGCAAGTACGATTAAGGATAATCCCAACGCAATTTATATGTCCATTAAAAGCACCAAGGTAGCTAGGGGAGGGATACGCCCATTCAACATAAGAGAGGAATTAATGACGGGAGCCAGAGGAAGTGGGCAAGGTCCCGAATGTGTGGCTCACATTGGTATTCACCAAGTAGGACATGGATGAGGGTACTATCAGGCAGAGTTATTCTAGGGCATGTCAATATTAAGCAGAAGGCGGTGTTGGATACCTTGCAAAGCATTAAGGTGGACAAGTCGTAATGGCTAGGAAGGAACTGCAGATGTTGGTTTAAACTAAAGACAGACACAAAACTCAGCAGGTCAGACAGCATCTCTGGAGAAAAGGAATAGGTGACGTTTCCCTTGCCCCTGACTCTCAGTCTGAAGAAGAGTCTCGACCCGAAACGTCACCTATTCCTTTTCTCCAGAGATGCTGCCTGACCCTCTGAGTTACTCCAGCTTTTTGTGCCTATCTATGGAGGATAAGTCACCTGTTCCTAATGGAATCTATCCTAGCCTACCAAGGAAGGCAATGGAATGGATTGATGAAGCCTTGACTGAGATCTTCGTATCTTTGAGCCACAGGCAAGAATTTTGAATAGCCAGTGTAATTAAAAAAAAAAAAATAACAGAGATAATCCAGAAATTATATGCTGGCATACTTTACATAATTGGTAGGAAGAGTATTGGCAAATATTCGTAGAGACTGGATTTACTCATCTTTGGAAAAGCATTGACTTTATAGGAAAAGTCAGCATGACTTTACATGGAGGAAGTCCTGTCTTACAAATATGAATGAGTATTTTAAGGAGGTGATGAACATGAGGTGGTCAGTGGATTTTGTCGTCATGGACTTTATCTATGAACCTCATGGTCGGCTGGTCCAGAAGATTAAGTTATATGGGATCCACTGTAAATTGGTAAATTGGATAGAAAATTGATGGAGGTGACGGAGTGCTTTTTGACCGGTCGTTGTACCAAATGATGTTCCTCAAGGATCAGTGCTGGGACTTCTGTTGCTTGTAACACGCAAAAGCTATTAGGATGAAAATGTAGGTAGTCTGAGTAATAAATTTGCAAATGATATGATGAAGAGAGAGAGAAAGAGAGAGAGATAAAGCATGGAAACAGGTTCTTCAGCCCACTGAGTTTGCGCCAACTATCCATTAATCTCATTTTATTCTCTCCACATTTCCATCAATTCCACCTGGAATCCACCTGCACAACTGGGGTAATTGGCAGTGGCTATTTAACTTACCCACCTTCACGTCTTCGAGATGTGGGAGGAAACCGGAGCACCCGGGGGAAACCCACATGGTCACAGGAAGAATGTACAAACTCAAGGCACACAGGACCTGAGGTCAGGATCAAATCGGGGCTATGTCGCAGTGAGGCTGCAGCTCTACCAGTTGCGTCACTGTGTCGCTAATCCAGACACGTGTGAGTTGATGCATTTTGGCTGGTTTCAGCTTAATAAAAACTTAGGTCCGGAAACATTTAGAGTAATGTGTGTAGTTCTGGTCAACAAACTATAGTGACAATATGGATGCTTTGGGAAGAGTGTAGAAGAGGTTCACCAGCAAGTTGTCTGGGTTTTAGTTTATTAGCTATAATGAGAGGTTGGATAAACTAGGATCGTTTTCTCTGGAGTGTCAGAAGCTAAGAGATGACCTGGAATCAGAGTCATAGAATGATATAGGCCCTTCGGCCCAACCTGCCCATGACAGCCAACATGTCCCAGCTACACTAGTCCCACCTGCCTGCACTCAGTCCATATCCCTCCAAACCTGTCCTATCCATGTACCTGTCTAACTGTTTCTTAAGCGGTCGGATAGTCGCAGCCTCAACTACCTCTTCTGGCAGCTTGTACCATGCACCCACCACCCTTTGTGTGAAAAAGTTACCCTCAGATTCCTATTAAATCTTTTTCCCTTCACCTTGAGCCCACGTCCTTGATTCCCCTACACTAGGCAAGAAACTGTGCATCTACCCGATCTATTCCTCTCATGATTTTGCACACCTCTATAAGATTCCCCCTCATCCTCCTGCGATTGTGATGAAGAAAGCAATGAGTATGACCATGTCAAGCTGTGGTTCGACTGGCTTAAGGGATGCCAGTCCACATATGTATATGAGAGGACCTAACCAGATATGAGAGCAGCTTCCCAAATCTGCTGCTGAAGTAAATTTTATTTTAATTCCGATTTTGTCAATATCACCATGTAGCTTACTGGACCATTTTGGGCGGGTCTGAGGTCACAAACTGGCAAAACTAGCTTCAAATACAACAGATTTCCTTTTTGTTATGAACCAAACAAGTACTTACTGGTATTCAAGAAGGAACTGCAGATGCTGGAAGGTCGAAGGTACACAAAATTGCTGGAGAAACTCAGCGGGTGCAGCAGCATCTATGGAGCGAAGGAAATAGGCGACGTTTCGGGCCGAAACCCTTCTTCAGACTGATGGTGGGTGGGGGGGAGAAGGAAGGAAAAAGGGAGGAGGAGGAGCCCGAGGGCGGGGGGATGGGAGGAGACAGCTCGAGGATTAAGGAAGGGGATGAGACAGCAAGGGCTAACAAAATTGGGAGAATTCAACGTTCATGCCATCAGGACGCAAGCTACCCAGGCGGAATATGAGGTGCTGTTCCTCCAATTTCCGGCGTTGCTCACTCTGGCAATGGAGGAGACCCAGGACAGAGAGGTTGGATTGGGAATGGGAGGGGGAGTTGAAGTGCTGAGCCACCGGGACTTAAGGTAGGTTATTGCGGACTGAGCGGAGGTGTTCGGCGAAATGATCGCCCAACCTCCGCTTAGTCTCCCCGATGTAAATCAGCTGACATTTAGAGCAGCGGATGCAGTAGATGAGGTTGGAGGAGATACAGGTGAACCTTTGTCGCACCTGGAACGACTGCTTGGGTCCTTGAATGGAGTCGAGGGGGGAGGTGAAGGGACAGGTGTTGCATTTCTTGCGGTTGCAATGGAAAGTGCCCGGGGAGGGGGTGGTACGGGAGGGAAGGGAAGAATTGACAAGGGAGTTGCGGAGGGAGCGGTCTTTGCGGAAGGCAGACATAGGGGGAGATGGGAAGATGTGGCGAGTGGTGGGGTCACGTTGGAGGTGGCGGAAATGGCGGAGGATTATGTGTTGTATTTGCCGGCTGGTGGGGTGAAAGGTGAGGACCAGGGGGACTCTGCCCTTGTTGCGAGTGCGGGGATGGGGAGAGAGAGCAGTGTTGCGGGGTATGGATGAGACCCTGGTGCGAGCCTCATCTATGGTGGCGGAGGGGAATCCCCGTTCCCTGAAGAACGAGGACATTTCCGATGCCCTGGTATGGAATGTCTCATCCTGGGAACAGATGCAGCGTAGGCGGAGGAATTGGGAGTAGGGGATGGAGTCTTTACAGGGGGCAGGGTGGGAAGACGTGTAGTCCAGATAGCCATGTGAGTCAGTTGGTTTGTAGTGTATGGCGGTCAGAAGTCTGTCCCCTGCGATGGAAATGGTGAGGTCAAGGAATGGTAGGGAAGTGTCGGAAATGGTCCAGGTGTATTGGAGTGCTGGATGGAAGTTGGTGGTGAAGTGGATGAAGTCAGTCAGTTGTGTGTAGGTGCAGGAGGTGGCCCCAAAGCAGTCGTCAATGTAACGGAGGTAGAGGCCAGGGATGGGGCCCTGGTACGTATTGAACAAGGATTGTTCAACGTACCCGACAAAGAGGCAGGCGTAACTGGGGCCCATGCGTGTGCCCATAGCTACGCCTTGTGTTTGGAGGAAATGGGAGGAGTCAAACGTAAAGTTGTTGAAGGTGAGGAACAACTCCGCTAGGCGGAGGAGAGTGTCAGTGGCTGGGTATAAGTTGCTCCTCTGGTCGAGGAAGAACCGGAGGGCTTTGAGGACATCCTGGTGGGGGATGGAGGTATAGAGTGACTGGACATCCATGGTGAAGATGAGGGGGTGAGGGCCTAGAGAGTGGAATGCATGGAGGCGCCGGAGAGTGTCTGAGGTGTCTAGAACATAGGTGGGAAGGGATTTGACCAAGGGGGATAGTATGGAGTCAAGGTATGTGGAGATGAGTTCGGTGGGTCACGGAGAGGCAGAGACAATGGGTCTGCCGGGAGAGCCGGTTTTGTGGATTTTGGGGAGAAGGTAAAAACGGGCCGTGCCGGGCTGGGGAACGATGAGGTTGGAAGCTTGGTTGGGCAGGGCGTGGGAATTGATGAAGTCGGTGATGGTGCTAGATATGGTGGCCTGGTGCTCGTCAGTGGGGTCATGGTCCAAGGGTAAGTAGGAGGAGGTGTCCGAGAGTTGGCGCGTGGCCTCAGCTTTGTAGAGATCAGAGCGCCAGACTACCACGGCACCTCCCTTGTCAGCTGGTTTGATGACCCAATCTGGGTTTTTGCGGAGTGATTCAATGGCAGTGTGTTCAGAGGGGGAGAGATTGGAGTGAGACAGGGGAGTGGAGAAGTTGAGGCGGTTGACGTCGCGGCGGCAGTTCTGGATAAAGAGTTCCAGAGCCGGGACATCACGAGGGGGGTTCCACGAGGAGGGGGTGCGTTGGAGACGGGAAAAAGGGTCATCAATGGGGGGGCGAGGACTCCTTCCCATGGAAGTACGCTGTGAGGCGGAGGCGACGGTAGAAGCGCTCCAAGTCATGGTGGGCGCGGAACTCATTGAGATGGGGACGGAGGGGGACAAAGGTAAGACCTCTGCTGAGGACAGACCGTTCGGTGTGGGGAGAGGGGGAGGGAGAGGGAGAGGGGGGGGGGGGGATGGTGAACACCCGGCAGGGATGGGAGTTGGGGCCAGAGGAAGGCAGGTGGGTGGACTGGGGGCGGGGGCGATGTGGGGGGGGGGGGGGGGGGGGGTGTTGGGGGGGGTGGTGGGTGGTCAGGGGGGGGGGGGTGAGAGGGCTGTAATGTGGGTGGGGGAAGAGCGGGGGTGACATGGTTGGATGGGGATGGGGGAGAGTCAGTGGAACAGCCACTGAGGTTAGCAAGGCTGGGCAGACGGGCACTAGTACCCAGTGGAGTTGAGCCCAGGAGAGTGGGAGTGAGCAGCGTGGAGGCTCCAGGCCCAGTGCAGAGTCCAGGCTCCGGGTAAGGCGACAGCTGTGGGTTGCTGGAGGGGGGTGGAGTGGCGCGGGTCAGCGGACCCGATGGTCGGAGTCCCGTGGCGTGGGTCAACGGACCCGATGGTCGGAGTAACTGGTAACTCAGTAAGAACTGAGCTCATGTTTCTGTAGTGTTACTCCAGGTTTTAGGATTGTTAATCTAGCAATATAATCAGTATTGTTTCCTCTCACTACCTCCCCATTTCCTTTTTGAGAACTAGCATACATGGAGGTGCAGTGCCAAGCAGATGTTAGTCTCAAAATTCCAGCCTTAGCCATGAATTAACCCTTACAATGGTTTCTCCTGTGGCCCATTTACACAAGGGATTGTATTGAAGTACCTTCAATACATACCGTTCAGTTTCACGGTGTGTTGATCAGCCACTGCCCACTGCCACCGCCACCCAGAAATGCCAGCAAACAAGGTTGAGCTGTGGGAACCCACTCATGGAAGATGTGACCCTGGACAGCCAATCGAGACAATACTGCAGACGTTGATGGAAGACGCATGCATAGAGACAAAAGAGGTGCTTGCCAACTGCATGGAGGACAGAGATGTGTGGGGCTTCCGTCACCGAGCACCACTGCGTCGTTAGTGGTTTCAACGATGATGATTGATTGATTGATGATGATGATGATTGATTAATTGATCTAGGATCCACTCTCTAAGCAGCAACCTCATGAAGGTTATAGAGTGTGTTTTGCTTCCCTGCGCGCGATGAGGAGATACAACACCAGAGGTTGCAGGAACCCATTTATCAAGGGGGCATCATTTGACTAAAGGGACACTGCTCAGCTGAGCTGACTAGGGGAGACTTGTTTTAAACATGTCGAGATACAGTACAAAAAAAACAAGATTTTACAATTATACTCAGGAAGCCTTTCTATTTCAATACATTTGTCGACTAAGATCTGAAAACTGCCTAACATTTCTCCCAGTGGGAATCCTACTTTACATGATTCACATATTGGAGGAAGTGATGCAGTCGGGGAGTTAATCAGAGCCAAATTAATCAAAAGAGAGCCACACAATACCAGTGTATTCACCCAGCAGATGCACTTTGCGTGACCCCATTCAAGAAACGTTTTCTCAACCTTAGTTTCATTCTTCAGATTTAGAACACTGCTGGTGATGGCTGCAGTTTGACCTGTAACCAAGGTCCACATCTCACGCAGCTCCCACTGTGACACAGAGAGTGACCACAACACTCAATGTTTGGTTATGCATGTCAGACCACAAGTGACTTTTGGCAGTGCAGCCAATTTGCTTAGCAGTTCTTTTATAACACTTGTCACTTTGCCACGACAGCCTATTGATGCAGCTCAGCACCAAAATACTCAGATGATTGAGAGAGGTGGCACAATCTTTCAGAATTGCTGAAAACCCAAATGCATGTGGAATTGCATACTTCAAATGTGAAACCCATGTTTATATGAATCATAAAAGCTTCTGTTCCCTAATGTGCAGCCCATTAGCAGTAAAAAATGAAGCTACTTGCACTAGGATTTACAGCTGACATTTTTATACCTTGTCAATCCAGTACCGTCAGAACGACTTCACGAGTGTGGGCCAAGATGACTGCTGGGTGACAATGGATGCCCTTTATTTCATATATAAGAGGCTTTCTCACGGGGCGACTTGACACAAGAGGTAACCAGAGTTGAACATCGTGGGAACCTCGTACAATAACCGTACAGCATTCATGGACCACCGTGGACCACCGTGGCGCTAACGGCAGGTACTCGTGTAACTTGTTGACTCGGGAGAAAATTCAAGCAAGCTTGAATTTCTCCAAGAGTGACTTGTACACTTGTGGTTGAGCATTGAAACATTACATGGACGCAGTGGCCAGTGCGATATCCGTAATAACTCTTGCGTTTACCGTGGGAACTCCTGCGAACGGTGAACCCGGAAGCTGGACAGAGGGGACAGAAGGTGAGTAAAAAAGGTGGTCTCAATGTATGTTAATGTGTGTTTTTTCCTCTTGGGCATTACTTTGTTTCTGTTGGAGGCTCCACATTTTATTATAGCCTGAAGTGCGATAAAGCTTTTAACTCAGCAGTTTGATTGTCAGTGCTTGTTTACCTCATTGTTAAATAAATATATTTTTTACTATCAGATTGATGTCTACAATTCTTCATTAACACATCACTACAAGATGAATGTCGCTAATGTTATAATCCCTCTCATGCTGAAACATAAAATAGTTGAAGGGAGGTGATATAATCACATTTTTATTCTTGTTCATTTTTGAGTGTTCAGGTCCCTCAATTGCTGAGCTATTTAAACGTTTGAAAGTTTCACCTCTCAGTAGATAATAAAATAAGACAATCATCACGGTCAATGTGAGACAAAGTCTTTATTCCTATTTGACAATATAAAAAGACGACTTCTTGCACATATTGAGAGAAGGTGCATCACACCAAACAACATTTGTCTAAAAAAGGGCTTCGCAAACATGAAAATCAACAAATGAGACACGCTAGATTTTTTAAAACAGATTCTATTCATTAACTTCCGCAACAAGCCTAAACTCAGGCAATTAAAGGGAGTCAACCAAGGGAGGATATTTATAGTGTGTGAAAAAAAAAGTGACATAATTTGTGCCACGTGATGATTTAACAACACTTCACAGTTCACAATGTTCATTCAAGATTTAACGGGAAAGCTCGGGAGACGGACAAGTCACTCGCACAAATAACAGAAATGCCGAGAACCCGTGGGAACTCTTTATCTACCCCCCGTTATATCATGTGATATCGTGCTAGACCACGACCACTTCACTCTGGTTACATCTTGCGTCAAGTCGCACCGTGAGAAAGCCCCAATAGGCATGAAGCCACTCTGTAGAAGCAGCACCACGGTGTACAACCACATTAGAGCACACAAGAAGGATTCAAATTAAATAAGCTGTTATAACTCAAAGAGAATTCTTGGTAGATATGAAAATGTTTTTCATTATGCAAGCAGTGAACGCTCAAGAATGTCTGGTAACATTTCTGTTCATAACAAGGACTGCCGCTCAACATTTCAGTGATTTTAATCATGACCCTGCAGATGTTGTCGACACAACACCCAAAATAAGGCATCTGATGTACTGCCATCAACTCTTTGTCAGTTGAATACAGGTTGATTTGGTACATGCCCACAGATGATTTAAAAACTGTACATTCACAGATGACTTAACAACCTCCGATGTAGTTCCAGCATGTTCCGTTTGTATTTCAGATTCCCAGCATCTGGAAATTATATTTGGAAATGCCAGTCCATCCAAGTTCTGATTTCTCTAATCAAGAACTCTACGAGGAGTAAAACTTATTTTTACTGTCTTGTGGGGTTATGTGTAACTCGATCAAGCGCAGACCCGTTGGGTCTTTTCCGCCAACATGCAGTTGAGGGGGGGGGGGGTCACACACATTAACGACCCCTACACACACACTAACTACCCCCCCCCCCCCCCCCCCCCCCCGGCACACACGGTAACTACCCCTCTTGTTAATATATTAATATTATTAATTTGCTCCTTTTACCCCATAATCTCCCTACCACCAGGCATGGACTGGAGGGGGGCCACGGGCGGAGATAGACCTGAGGATGCCGAGTGAGGCTGCGGGCGGGCGTTGGTCGAACCGGGCTTTGCCCGCAGCGGCAGTCTCCAGAGAGAGGGAGAGGGAGAGGGAGAGGGGACGGTGAGGGAGGGAGAGAGATAGAGGGAGGGAGGGAGCGTGAGGAAAAGAGATGGGAGAGAGGGAGAGAGAGAGAGGGGAGAGACAGAGACAGAGACAGAGAGGCAGAGACAGAGAGGGGGGGACACAGCTGGCGGTCGTGGGGCGGCTTCTTTCGGCTGTTTTTAAATGGCATCTTTGAGGCGAGAGGTTGGCGCCAGCAGCCGTTATGGTCGCTGGCCAGCAGGAGGCGACAAAATGAGTGAGTGGGGGGGGGAGAAGGAGTTTAATAAAAATGTGTACATAAACATGACGTAATTTAATCAGGAGTGGATACTTGGAATGAAAAGTGAAATCTCTACTGAAATGGAACGAATCTCAGTGTTTGTGCGTGTGGTGTTGGGTAGCAACGAATCAAAGGCTGGCACCCACAGGGTGGCAACCACAAGTCAGGCAGGGGCAGCCAGGGGACCAAGTGCAGATCCGTTGGGGGTTTCTCCCCAGATTTTGCGGGTGGTGGAGGGGGGGGGGGATTGCGGCATCACACTCACACTAACCACCCTCCAACACACAGGGGGGGGGGGGTAGGGGGGGGGGGAGGGGAGACGGGGGGTGGGGGGAGGGTGAGAAGAGGGGAGGGAAGTGAGAGGGGGGGAGGGAACCGGGGAGATTTGGGAGGGAGAGGAGGGAGGGGGATGGGGAGGGGGAGGAGAGGGGGGGAGTGGGAGGAGAGTGGGGAGGGCAGGAAGGGGGAAGAGGGGTAGGGGGTAGGGGTGGGGGGGAGAGGGGGTGGGAGGGGAGGCGGGAGAGGGGTGAGGAGAGAGGGGGAGATGGAGGAGGGGAGAGGGGGGAAGGGAGGAGAAGTGGGGGTGGGGGGATGAGAGGGGGGGGGGAGGGGGGGGAGGGAGGAGGGGAGGAGGGGGAGGAGGGGGGGGAGGGAGAGGGGGGGGGGGAGGGGGAGGGGGGGAGGGGGGGAGAGGGGGAGAGGGAGGGGGGGGGGGGGAGGTGGGGGGGGGGGGAGAGAGGAAGAAAGAGAGAGGGAGAGGGAGAGGGAGAGAGAGAGAGGGGGGGAGGGAGGGAGGGAGGGAGGGAGGGAGGGAGGGGGGAGGGGAGGGAGAGGGGTAGGGGGGGGGTGGTGGAAGAGGGACAGGGGGAGTGGGGTAGAGGGACAGGGGGGCTAGGGAGAGAGTGGGGGGGGGTAGGGAGGGGGAGACAGAGGGGTGGGGGGAGGGGGGAGGGGGGAGAGGGATGGGGGATGGGGGGAGGGGAAGAGGGGAGGGGGAGGGGAGGGAGTGGTGGAAGAGGGACAGAGGGGTAGGGGGAAGGGGGAGGGGGAGAGAGGGGAGGGGGTAGAGAGGGAAGGGGAGGGGGGGGAAAGAGAGGGATGGGAGGGGTGGGGAGAGGGAGAGGAGAGGGAGAGGGAGGGGAGGGGGAAGAGAGAGGGGGTGGGGGAGGGAGAGGGAGGGAGGGAGGGGAGAGGGAGGGAGAGGGGAGGGAGGGAGGAGGGAGATGGGTTAGGGGTAGAGGGGGAAGAGTGTGGATGGAGGGGGAAGAGTGGGGGGGGGGGAGAGAGGGAAGGGGGGGGGTGGGGGAAAGAGGGAAGGGGGGGTGGGGAGAGAGGGATGGGGGTGGAAGGAGGGGGGAGGAGAGGGAGAGGGGGGAGGAGGGAGAGGGAGATGGAGAGGGGGAAGAGTGTGGAGGGAGGGGGAGAGGGGTGGGGGGAGAGAGGGGAAATAGTGGGGAGAGAGAGTGGAAGGGGGGAGGGGTAGGGACAGTCCATCTGTTCCCCATTCCCTATCACCCCCAATCTATTCCCACACACGTGATGACGCGCTTCGACACAGGCTGCAGGGGTGGGGCTGGGGCTGGGGCTGCTGCAAAGGCATATGTAAATGGATCCATTCCGATTGGACATCTGTGAGCATTGGGCATTATGACATCACACGATGGAACATTCTATGGGCGTGAGCTTTTTTTTTAATTTTGGGGGAGGGGAGAAGGATTTTATTAAAAATGTGTACATAAACATGATGAAATTTAATCAGGAGTGGAAACTTGGAATGAAAAGTGAAATCTCTACCGAAATGGAAAAAATCTGGGCGTTTCTGCGTCTGGTGTTAGCGTGGCAACAAATCAAAGGCTGGCATCCACAAGTCAGGCAGAAACACAGCCAGCCAGCCAGCCACATAGTTTTATATGATAGATAGATATAGGTAGATAGATAGATATAATTTCGGCCCTTCGAGCCACCACCGCCATTCAATATGATCTCATAGCTGATCATCCAGAATCACTACTCTGTTCCTGCTTTCTTTCCATATCCCTTGATTCCGATAGCCCCAAGAGCTATATCTAACTCTCTTGTATATATATCATGCAGTCCTACCTCAAATATTCCAGTAATTTGGTGCAACTATTTAAAATAATATTCAGTAGTACCAGTACAATGATTTCTGCTTCCTAAGTCAACATTGAATTTACGGTATTACATTCATGCTGCCGCAGCAGCTAAGCCATAACACACAGATAAGAATGAAGTATGTTCTTAGAGTGTTTCAGGCCATACTGTTGGGTACATTTCTTGCAGAAATTCACAGAAAGAGTAGAATCGAGAAATAGAGTGGGAAAGAATGCTGAAGATGTAAGGTGGACCTGAATTGTTTTTTTCTTTAGAGAATGTTTATGAATTCTACTGACTGCTGGTGGTGTCATGATGGTTTTCAGAATAACATTGGGAATCTTATCGTTGTTCAAGTGCTGGCAGTGCAGATGTCTTTCTGTTGGTGGCTGTAACGTGACCATATGGGCAGTGACCCCAGTCAGCTAGCTGGCACCACTAGTGGCCAGAGACAGGATACAATGATACACCCTGAGTGATGACAGCAAGAAGCACTTTGCTTGTACCACTGCCATTTCTATATGGCCAGAGGTGCAGCATAAAATAGTTTAGAAAACTAGCATCTAAGTTGTGACATGCTTGCTGGATTTCAGTTGTGTCAGAACACCCCTTTACCAATAATGGGTTTTTTTTTTAAACCATTTCTGGTTCTGATATCCTTCCCTTCTAATTAACCCACAAACTGATCCCCGTCATTGTCACATCAGACATAATATTAGACTGTACAAAATAAGCACAAATATTGAAATTTTGCACAGGCACTATCTCAAGTATTAAACATCCAGACATCAATTTCCGTTAACATGAAATATACTTCATTGTACTATTATAGAAATGGAGATGTTTCTTCTTTGGCCGAGTAGGAATTCTGAGAATGAGACAAAGTTTTTTGAGAAATACATTGCCAGAAAACTTTTCTTGAAGAACCGAGTCAAAAGCAAAGTCTATTGATCACTTTTGATCAAAAAATGTGTCAACATTTGGGCTGCTCACTATTTGGTGAGAAGTAGCAGAGGTAGCAGAATATAAATGGATTGGAAATATGAGAAATAAATTTATAAGTACATGACATCTCTGCCCCAGCATCACCAAGTATGTTTTCCCCCTTACAGTATATCCACACACAAAATTACTGAAGAAGATAGGAATATTGAATATAGAAATTAATTTGACACTGCAATTTATTATATTTATTGAACAACCACCCTGGCCATGGAATTTACTATTTTTCTACTGGTGTGGACAGGGCGGAAAATCATGTTTTGAGAGGTGGGTGACATCCCCGCCAGGTTAACCTGCCTGGGCTTGCGGGAAATATGGCTAGTGCAGATAAGCAGCGCTAGTATCCCGTCAGTCCAGACAGGGCTGTTAGTTAACCCGGTGAGACAGGCAGTTGAGCTGCACTTAGCGCTGGATTGAGCCTCCGAAGCATCGCGCGCGTGTGTGAGTGTGCGCATGCGCGCGCGGCCGCCAAAAAATTGTGTCTCCCGTCCCCTCCATATTTTGATAGTGAGTTCAGTTCTTGGGTGTGGAAATGTTCACTCAGAGCACAATTAATATTGAAGACAAAAGAAATTAAAATAAATATTAATTTAAATTATATTCCATCTGAATTTTCTCTCACTCCCACTCCCTTAATTCCATCTACACTTCCAAATCATACCTTGTTTTCTGTACCACAATTAAATCTCTCCTCCATGCTCTTTCTTGCTTTGATTTCTTTTTGTTCAGTAAGAAACACTCAATCTGTTTGTTCATACACGTGCCACAGGTCTCGTGTAATAGAAGCACCACTGAAACAGATGATGAACTGAAAAAAAGACATGCTGATAATATACACAATAAACCTGCAAAACTAGTGAAGGGGGAACCCAATTTATTTGCCTATGCCAGCAGCAAGAAGGCCCAGAAAAAGAATTTGATTCTTGGGAAGATACTGAACAATTGTTACTGAATTATTGCACAATCTAATCTCCTTTTAGAAATGTGCGAATGAAATCAAATCGGGAAGTCTAGCAAACTATGAGAAAGAATGCACAATGTTCCAAGAAAATGTAGGCAAGTTAGCACAGGTTAAGGAGAGGAGACTGGTGAGGGGAATACGGACAAATCTCAAGTTGCATTGTTTCTGAAAGAAGAACAGCAAAGCACTCCCCCAAATTAGTTACAGTGGTGATTCAGATGCATAAATTGATAAAGGTGGAAAAAAGATAATAAATTGCAAATATTTATTGGCAATTTTAAACAAATACTTATTGATTTGCAAGGCAAGGAAGTGGCTGCACAATAACTGGATCACATCTGAAGAAATTGTGCATCATTTAATCACTGTTTGGTAAGATAGACATTGGGCTAATGGTATGTAAACATATTGATTGATTGATTGATTGATCGATTGATTGATTGATTGATCGATCGATCGATCGATTGATTGGTTGATTGATTGATTGATTGAAAGATATAGCATGGCAACAGGCCGTTTGGCCTACTGAGTCCACACCCACTATGGATCATCCGTTCACAGCGGAGGATGTAGCATTGACACATCAACAAGCATTTTGATTATAGAACAAAGGCTGGACATTTCATAGGTCAAGTGTTGTTTGCTCCTGAAACAGCCTTCTCGCCGTTCCACACCATCTACAGTCCACAATGCCTCTGAAAATCAACCAACGTAATCAAAGATTTGTCCCACCATGGTCATGTCTTCTTCTCCTCGCTCCCATTGGGCGAGGAGAAGAAGATACAGAAGCTTGAAGACACACACCATCAGAGTCCAGAATAAACAGTTTCCCTTGGTATCAGACTTCTGAATGGTCCTACCATAAGCTTGGGCATTCACCTCTACCCCATTGCGGACTTTGTCTATGGAACCATTGCACTACAATGTTGAGAACTAAGATTTCCCACAGGAAATCTGCATTCTGCATCTTCCCCTTCACTCTATCTATTGTACTTGAGTTTGGTTTGATTGTATTTATGTATAGTATTATCTGATCAGTTTGGATAGCATGCAACAAAAGCTTTTCACTCTACCTTGACAATAATAAATGTTAACCTAAACTTAAATTGGGCAGGATAGAGATTATAGATACATGAGGGAGATGGAATGTGAAGAGAATGTGAGTGCATGGGGAATGAAGAATCAAAAATCACTTGGACTTAGCTTCGCGGAACCACTCCAGCACAGAGTTTTGAAGACTTAAGGGCCTGTCCCACGAGCATGCGACTCCATGCGGTACCCTAACGTGGTCGCTTGAGCCGTACGGCCTCGCGGGGCCGGTCCCACTTCGATCGCCGGAGCCGTATGGAGTTGTGCGGAGCTGGTCCTGACATCACGCGGGGCTCTGAAAAACTGACCGTGTTCAAAAACTCTGCGCGGCAACGGCCTGCCGGCCCGCAGCTGCCTCATTGCCGTACGCACCGCCTCGAACTTCATGTAATTCACTCGACCTCCGCGCGGCCCCCGCTTCTGGTTTGGTCATGCTTGCCGCATGCAGGCGCATGCTGGTGGGACCGGCCCTTTAGGTCGCGCTTGCCGCATGGAGTCGCATGCTCGTGGGGCAGGCCCTTAAGTTTCCTGAAGGAGATCCAAATCTAATCTTCCCTGTTGTCCTCCGAAAGGAATGCTGGTGGGAGATGATAAGATCCCCAGTGTGACTGATGCAGCCATCACATAAGGTGCAGCAGAAACGGTGACCGGGAATGCCTAGCTCGATTTCGAGCGTGGCCCAAAACAATCCAAAAATGGTTATTTCACTTTGGGGAAAAAAAACCTTTAGAAGCTTAACACAGAAAAAGAGAGCATTGCACGTTAAATTTCTGGCCGTAATTCTTTTCTAAAAATGTTTTTTGACCCAGAGAATATGGGTCATTTGAGCAAGTATTCCATCCTTTCTTGCTATCTCATCCCCTCTCTCTTCCTTGTGTGTTTTTCTCCATGATTCTCTAGTGCTCACTCCCCCACCCTCCTATGTGAATGATATTTCCTCAGGGTTTTCATTTAACCTTTTAGTCAGTAATTTATTTTTAATTCAGTGTATCATATCTTTAAATAAGAATTATTTCAGAGAAATCTTGTTTAATTAACATACCACTTAATCTCCTGCATCAGAAATGCGAGAGTGCAAAGAAAAATGTTTAAATATTGATTGGATTGCTGATGTGGTTCATTTTAAATGTAGCAAATTATTGCAGGCTACTTGAAGACAAGCATCATGATATGTTGTTTCCTGATTTAAATAGATTTAGTTGAGCAAGATTTATCTCACAATACTTCTAATTACAACGAGTCTCTGTCTTCAGCGACTGATGAGATGCAAATCTAGTCTGTTTCCTGACCACAAGCATACTTAGTGAATTAATGCCTCGTGGGTATAGATTCGTTGTAAGGTGCTACCCGGAATTTATCACTGGATTAGAAATGTACAAAGGAAGGCATGGACAATGGGAAAAGGTTGTTTAGAAACGATGAGGTTACTTTTTGAAACTATTTATGAGGCTCAATATTGGTACCGTAGCATGACCTGACAGTTTACTCATCCTTGGGACTAACTTTGAGAGCAAATATTAATAATTGTTGAGACTTTCAATATTTAAAATCCTCGTTGCAGAAGTGCTGAAAATGTTTAACTAATTGGAGGGAATTCTAGAAACACCCATTTCTGAAGATGGCATGCATTACTTCCTTTTAATTTAAATTTCATTGTTATTGTCTGCATGCCTGCAATCATTTCCAGCTTGTACTCTTTCATCAAATGGAGCCAAAAACAAAATCGGGGATTGCTGGACTTCGCAACTCAGGCAGTATTAGGAAGGAGAGGAAAACAATTGACGTTTCTATAAGTTGCGCCTGAGGTAGTTTGTGGTCAAAGTCAATGACAACATTCCTTGTGATGACAACTGCAGTGAACAATCCTCCTCGACTCTGCTTGTTTCTATTCCCATTCTTCAATTCCATCACCAAACTCAATGTCTTGACCATTACGCTGTTCTGCATCATCTCTCCTGAATTCAAACCTCCCTGCACTGTTTTTTCTTGCTCAATTTTCCATCTGCCCGAAATATTGTCAACATATCTCCAGTTCTTTCCTACACTTATCTGCATTAACACTGCCCCCTGACATCTCCCTTCCTGCCCCCCCCCCCCACCCAGAAAACGCATGTGTACCTCATGATTCCATTTTTGGCTCGTTCCATTTATCGGCCTCATATTATCACCACTGCTTCAGATCTGTACTTGGAACATTGAACTCTACCTCTGTATCAAGGTATTTCAAGATCCGACATTAGGTCTGGCACTGGATCTGAATGGCAATATGGGGATTTCCATGTGCAAGTTAGTGGCAGTATGGACATGTAATGAGAATATGGTATGGTGAAAAACTGTTTTGCAGATCATATATACCATACATATATACACTATACCATATATACCATATCGTATATACCATACAATCAGGTCAAACTCAAGTACGATAGATGGAGCAAAGGGGAAGACACAGAATGCAGAATGTAGTTTGCAACTTTGAAGTGCATTGTAACACATCAGTTCCATAGACCAATGTCCTCAATGAGGTAGAGGTGGATCAGATGACACCCTAGCTTTTGGGGCGACTCAGACAGAAAAGGGCTTGTCCCACTTTCACGAGTTATTCATGAATTCTCCCGGGTTTTCCCCTTGATTCAAACTTGCAGAATGTTCGTAACGAGTCCGTAGGAGGTCGTAGGAGTTTGTAGATACTGTATATCGTAGCGGTTCGTTATGCCAGCCGTAGATACTCGTGGTATCAGGCAAGTCGGGGTGTTTTTTCCAGCCCGATAATAAATGTCCACGAGTAAATAAATGGTCGGGGTGAAAGAAATTGCAACTTTTTACTCGTAATGAGGGCATCGAAATAGTCTTGGGAATTCGTAGACATACTCGTAGGAGTTCGTGAACATAGTCGTGGAAGGTTGTAGGAGTTCATAGTTACCACGGTCTTGTGTTTTTTTTAATGTCCTTTAAACTCGGCAGAGGTTTTGAATTAAACCGTGAAAGTGGAGCAGGCCCTTAACCTAGCTCATGAATTAATGGTAGTCTCAGGGCCATTGTGTACTCCCTAAAGTTCAGCATTTAATTCTGACTGCTTGAACACAAGCAATGTTCTTGGAACTGCTGCCCACAATCACAGTATCTTGTTTGAACTTCAGCTAAAGTTTAACTTATATTGGTCTATGGACCTGATGTGCTACAATGCACTCCAATGTTGCGAACTATATTCTGCACTCTGTATCTTCCCCTTTGCTCTATAACTCTTACATCAGATGCATTGTAGGATCACCCATCATCCACCTCCGTCGTACCACATGTAAACTCTCCGACACAGATTCCCTTTCTCCAGTTGTGACAAGTATAACATTCTCATCATTGGATTTTCGAGTTCCACTCCACATAAAGTACAACTCATCCAATATTCAGCTGTCTGTATTCTATTTCATGCTTGGTGGCACACCACAAGCTGACCTCCACTGGCTCTACATTCCTCAGTACTTTCAATTCAACATCCACAATCTCATCTATAAGTCTATCATTGCTTCCCCTACCAATCTCTTCATCTCGTCCTTACTGAAAGCTTCTACCTGTTCTTCCAAGTTTTGGTTAATTACACCTTTCCTCTCTCCCAGTGCCCTTAACTTACAGTTTTCAATCATTTTCAGCCCCACAGTCCAGCCCTTCTTTTAAAGTTTGCTCATAATCAGCCTCAGTTAACACATCATGAGTCACCTTATCATTGCTTGAAATCCAAACCCATTTCAGGAAAACAATTTTGCCTTGCCTTATTATATTAAAGGCACTAAATGTCAAGTGTTTTAAAAATAAGGCCTGCTGTAAATCACGGAGATGGTTTTTCATTGTTCTTGCAGAGAAATCCTAATTACTATGCCACAGCACTAGTCGAGCCTTTCAATAACTTTGATTTGTATCAATTATATACTAAAGTATATAGTCTAATGGTAAAATTCATTATGTATTATCAGTGGAACATCAAACATCAGTGGAGATGCCACAATCAACCAACTCTCAAATATCAAATTTTTTTAAGATGCCAGTGTAAAATGACTAAACATTTTAATCAATTTTCACTTTATTCTATTAGGTGGTACTGCAATGACAAGCTTTTTAACTATGAGTTTGTTCTCTCGCTTTAAGTGAAATGTCCCCAGATGCTTTGAGGAGGAAAAGAAACAAAATTGGAACAAATTGTTCTGTAAAATCTTTCTGCAGTCAATTACTGAACCTGGATTTAAAAATGTTTAAAAATGAATGACAATGAGCAGTAGCAAATTAAGGTAGAAGCTGTATTCTTTCCAGTAATCATTATAACCACTTCAAACAATGTATAGGGAAATATAGTGAATATGGGTTTTCGTCAATTCTTTGATCAACAATATGTTAAGTGTTGTAGAAACTCAGTCGGGCAGTTCCTCTGAAGAACATGGACAAGTGACGTTTCGGGTCTCGTTCAATATGCCTACGTTCTCTATATGTCAAGTGTTTTATTGTCGTATGTCCCAGATAGAACAATGACATTCTTACTTATTCTTACTGCCATACTTACTCGATGAAATACTTAGCAAAAGATATAAATGTCAAAACAATATTTGATACCTGAGCAACAAGGGAAGCCATTTAGACAGTTCAAGAGTTCTCTGACAGAGATGAGTAGGGTTATTTTTACAACTTGGCTTTTTAGCTTGTTAGGTCGCTAAAGGGCCTGTCCCACATGGGCGACCTAATCGGCGAGTTAAAAAGAGTATCTGCGACCTTCCAGCTCGAGGGCACTCGCCTGTAAAGACTCAAGCTGGATCGACCGTCCACGTTGAAACCGCGAGCTGCAATGACCGACCGCACACACACACACACACAAAAAACACATCGCGAATGCAGGGGTCAGGGAAAGAGGAGGAGCGCTGTCTGAACGGCTGCACAGTAACGGTAAGTCCTTTAGAGTACGCGGAGTGGGGGGGGGGGGGGGAGAGAAGTGGAGAGAAGTGTAGAGAAGGGGATAGAAGGGGGAGAGAAGAAGAGAGGAGAAGGGGAGAGAAGAGAGAGAGAGAGACGGAGGAGAGAAGGGGAGAGAAGGGGAGAGAAGGGGAGAGAAGGGGAGAGAAGGGGAGAGAAGGGGGGAAGAAAGGGGAGAGGTGGGGGGGGAAGAGGAGAGAAGGGAAGAGAAGGGGAGAGAAGGGAGAGAAGAGGAGAGGAAGAGGAGAGAGAAGAGGAGGAGAGAGAAGGGGAGAGACGGGGAGAGAAGGGGGAGAGAAGGGGGGGAGAGAGAGAAGGGAGAGAAGAGGGGAGAGAGAGAGGAGAGAAGAGGAAGCGAGAAGGGGAAGAAGGAGAGAGAAGAGGAGAAGGGGAGAGAAGGGGAGAGAAGGGGAGAGAGGGGAGAGAAGGGGAGAGAGGGGAGAGAAGAGGGAGAGAGAGAGGAGAGAAGGGGAGAGAAGGGGAGAGAAGAGGAGAGAAGAGGAGAGAAGGAGAGAGAAGAGGAGAGACGGGGAGAGAAGGGGAGAGAAGAGGTGGAGAAGGGGAGAGAAGGGGAGAGAAGTGGGGGGAGAAGGAGTGGAGACACATTTAAGAAGTTTAATAAAGTTTAGGGGGCATTTTACCTACCTGTCGGACTTCCTAGGTCCTGAAACTCCAATGAGCCAATTAAAATGCCCGGTCAGCAAAGGAGATTGCCTACGGCTGCCCTCGACTGCCTGTAACTAAATAGCGACCCCACTCCACTGCACTAATAATTAAAAAGACCCATGCCAACCAAATTTTACTCGCGGAAAATGTTTCAACATGCTGAAAAAATTTCCGCGACCTAGCTGAGGCCACGAGTATTCGGGAACTTCCCTCGAGCATGAAGGAGAGTTCCAACTACCTCATAGGACCTCCTACAACCACGTGTCGACCATGCAGCAAGTTTGAAGGACAAAGACACGTGCCACTATGTCAAAATATTTCTTGTCATAACGCGACCTAGCAGAGGCCACCATGCTATGCCTTGAGCATATAAAAGGAGCGTTCCACTACCTCACTCTACCTTCTAGCAGGTCAGGTCGCCCAAATCTGACAGTTCCTTATACAACACCTGATTTTATTCTATTGATTTCACACATTCCACAACAGGTAGATAATCTACTCTCAATGTTCATGGGCAGAAGAAAAGGTCAAATTGATCCTTAGTAAATAGTGACCTAATTTGACCCAATCTGCACATATTTTATTTACACAATCACAATTTCTCGGTGTTATTCCAGTGAAAATGAACCAGTTTTTCATGTTTAAATAAATGTTTGCATTTCCTCACCTCAGGGTTCACCTCAGTGAATGAATCTGCATTGTGTCTTCTTTAAAAGCTCAGCATGAGGACTGACGTATGCATGGATCTTGCTGGATTGTGATTAAAGTTTTAAGTTGGCTCACTTTGATATTCCAGCTTTTCCTTCCATTCCAATCTAGATTTGTCCCTTCTTTTTACATCCTTACCGATCTGAGATTTAATATCTGCCTCCCATTCTGTCTACTATCTTTCCGCTAAACCAAATTCCCTTCCCTACCAGGTCTTCCTTTTACTGTCTCCCCAACTATCCTGCTTTCTAATTTCTTTCCCCTTAAGTCCCTCCATTCTTCCCGTCAGTCAAGGAAATTGAAATCCCCCTCCTAGCACTCCTCAATCTCGCATCCATTTAGCTCCTTTCCCATCAAACCCTAGGAGACTATCATCCAGTTCAACCAAATCCTCCTGCGTTCCACAGTACCGGACTTACAGTATTATCGATCAAAAACATTTGCTATGTCGATATATTTATCTGAGGTAGGGCCCTGTCATCTGTTTAATTTTTTTTTTGGCAGTTTATTTCAGATTACAGGGGCCTTCTTCCGATAAATTTGTAAATACTCACACACACGCACACACACACACACACACACACACAGATATATATATAAATACACATATGTGTGTGTAAAAATACATATATATGTGGAGAGGGATGATCCAGTGGCTATAGGCCAAATGCAGGCACATGAGGCTAGCTACCAACCACTTTTGAAAGATCCCCACATCCCCTTGGGCTCTCAACTCTTTTTAAGATTTGTTGCCCCCTTTAGACACGCTGGACCTGATTTTTCCCATAATTTGGAATGCTCAGTATGCCTGCTGGCTCCAGGAGTCCAATGGCCCATGGAGTGACCCCCTGCCCCATCTGGACCTCAGGCTCCTCTCCCTGGTGATTTAAGGATATCTTGGAGGGCGTCCGAAAACCTTGACGCTCTGGGCATCCTGGTCTCCGCCTTACTGCGCCAGACATTCTATGTTCTGCACTCAATTTTTCCAGCTTAACAAATTACCCTTGAAAGAACCACCAGTGACTTTTATGAAAAATCACGTTTCTTAATTTAATAAATTTAATGTGGAGCCAGAGGAGGAGGTTTGCAGACACCAGTACTGATGTGGGAGCCTCTGTCCATTCATATTCAACCATTCCATTGTCCATCCACTGAAACCCCCAATCCGCCCCTCCCCCTCCTCCCCCCGACTCTGTTTCCCATTTACAGAACATAGAACAGAGAAGAGTCCAGCCGAGGAACGTCTTTCAGCCCACAATGTCTGTGCCGAACCTGATATCAAGATATACTATTCTTACCTGCCTGCACATGATCCATATCCATATGTTCCCTGCATATCCCCAGTGTCTATCCAAAAGCCTCTTAAACACCACTATCATCTCTACCTACTCCACTATCCCTGACAGTGTTCTAGGCACCCACCCCCTCAGTGTAAAAAACTTGCCCACACATCTCCTTTAAACTTTATTCTCTCACCTTAAGCTATGTC
Organism: Leucoraja erinaceus; assembly: GCF_028641065.1. Lineage (NCBI taxonomy): Eukaryota > Metazoa > Chordata > Chondrichthyes > Rajiformes > Rajidae > Leucoraja > Leucoraja erinaceus. Next base: position 36,500,056 of record NC_073395.1, on the reverse strand, counting down.
CTCTTGTACTTTATATTTCCAATCTGTGAAAAAGGTACTGACTATCTAGCCTAAAAATGCATCCCTGAAATTTTACCTACTTCCAGAGAAAACAACCCAAGTCTGTCCAACCTCTTCTCGTAGCTACACACATTTGCCGTAGCGCCCACCTCATTCACCTCGCACCTCCGTTTATCTTTCTCCGCCAACACCCTCATCTCCTCTGAGTGTACCTGGAGAAGGGTCCACCTACCCTTCCACATCCACTCCAAATATGGATGCCTGCTTCAGAGCCTGTCCAGATTGGTGAACTCAAAGCCTTAGAACTGCATCCACAACTCGCCAGGTAAGACCAATTGGGGCCTGTTGTTAAGCCAATTGAGTGCAGCAAACTGAACAACTCTGTTACATATTTTGGGTAGACACAGAGTGCTGGAGGAAATCAACGGGTCAGGCAGCATCTTGGAGAAAAAGGATGGGTGACATTTTCAGTCGGGACCCTTCTCCAGATTGAAAGTTAGGGGTGGGGTGAGACGGTGGGTGAGGAACTGGAGATGAAAAAAGATCAGGACCACTCGGGGCCGGCCAAAATGACCTCAGGCAGGGTGGGCCCATTGTTGGCTCGGGAAGGTGTGATCTCAAGAGAAACAATGTGGAGAACTGTGGAACTGAGGTGACTAGGGTGGAGCAAGGGGGGGAGGGGAGCAAGGAGGGAGAGGGGAGGGGAGCGGAACGGAAGTAGAAGTTACTTAAAATTAGAGAATTCAATATTCATACCGCCGAGTTGTAAGCTATCCAAGCAAAATATGAGGTGCTGTTCCTCCAACATGCATGTGGCCTCACTCTGGCAATGGAGAAGGCCCAGGTGAGACCTTGATAGAGAAAAGGGAAAGATACAGAGTGCAGAAATGTTTTTCTCAGAAATGATGCATTGTGATGCATCAGTTCCATTGACAGTCCAATATCTTAAATGTGATAGAAACAAATCAGACAGTACCCTGGCTTATGGTCTGGTGTTGCATGCTTTCAAGCTTCCATACCTTCTGCCAGATTGGAGCAGGGAGAAGAAGGAATGATCAGGGTGGAACAAGCCTTTCCCGGGTCAGCATTTTTGATGATGGAACCCATGATGCTGAAACATCTCCAGTTCTCTCTGATCTGGTCACTTCCAATGGCTCATGTTTGAGTTATGTTCAATTTACCACATTAAAATTACCATGCAACTGTGAGTCCTTCATTTTTATTCAATGGACCCACAGTTGCAAGTCAAAAGTGTAGTGTTTCAGAGAGCATGCTCAAGAGCTGAATTACACTTGTGTAGGCATGGGAGTAGGGCAGCGATCAATGCATCAAGCAATATTTTGACAGCGCAACCACCACTGTGTAAAATTCAACAGAGCACAATGTACAAGTAACTGAGCACTGAGTGCTGCTAAATTGGCCCAGAATCCTGAAATAAACTTTTTCTCCGTCTGCTCCAAAACAGTGATGTTTGGGAGATTGAGATGTAAGAAAGGGTCCGAGCCCCGGGTGGATCAACAGCAGGATGAGGAAGGGTCCCGTGTCAGTTGAGTGATGATGGAGTTTGGATCATATCAGCTGATCATCAGGGATACTGGGCTGTTGTAAGTGATGTGGCAGGAGAGAATGCATAGGTAGGGCACAGTCTCAGGTGAGCAGTGGACTTAAGAGAGGCTCGGGGGAAGCCATCGTGGACATTATGTGTCTTCAAAGCTGATGTCTATGGCCCATATAGACACAAAATGCTGGAGTTACTCAGGGGTACAGGCAGCATCTCTAGAGAAAGGAATGGGTGACATTTCGGGTCAAGACTCTTCTTCAGATGGCTATGGCCCATGATCGATTCAGTGAGTTGCCTGTTATATTATTGTAAAGCAAGCCCTACAAGGCTCTGCACCTGTAGCAGTTTCTGCACCAATCCTGTCTTAAATGTATGCACGTGTTTCTAGACGTGTCACATGTCTCTGGACACCGCAGCAGATGTCGGCTTCATTGTGTGATAGCAGGAAGTTTGTTGGTGTAGAATTCATCGTAAGTACAACATTTTCCATTATAGTTGAATGTTCATTGGCATCAAATTGACCAGCAGAACAAAATGAGGTCCCATGCAATTCAACTCGGTCTCATAATATTTTTTAAATACAAGCGACTGTTGGAAATGTCGTGCAAGTTCCTTTAATTTGCCAAAGGATTGTTCTGGTCTGAACCTGATGATGAATTATGCATAGTCTATTCTCTTCCTTACTAAAATAGGACAGAGAGTGGCTCCTGGGTATCTTAATGGATCGGGAGAGAACTGAGAAATAAAACTATCTCCTTATTAACCATTCTTATTTTCCAATTCCTAGCTTGACCAAAATAATAAATATTAACAATATCATACAGTTAAGAGTCCTGTTACTATTCTGTACAACTTTATATTTTGGTTTATTTCATTCCTCTTTTATTTGAGTTTAAGAAAGAACTGCAGATGCTGGAAAATCGAAGGTACACAAAAATGCTGGAGAAACACAGCGGGTGCAGCCGCATCTATGGAGCGAAGGAGATAGGCAACGTTTCGGGCCAAAACCCTTCTTCAGTCTGAGAAGGGTTTCGGCCCGAAAAGTTGCCTATCTCCTTCGCTCCATAGATGCGGCTGCACCCGCTGAGTTTCTCCAGCATTTTTGTGTACCCTCTTTTACTTGAGACTTGTCTCTTCACTTTTCCAGTCCTTTGTATCCAGTCTGTATCCATCAGTCAATTAGATGTATCTTCCTCATCTCCTGTCTCTTTCATTATTCAGTTTCTTCTTGCTCTTCTTTTCAATCTTGTGGTTTTTTATTTTTGTTCAGCAGCTTTCTTCTATTTTCTCTCAGCATACATTCAATGGCTTCAAGAATACAGAAGGTGACGTGTCTAAGATTGCACATCACCGGGCCCCTAGCCCACTAAAATGGAATTGACGATTTGCGGCGTGATTCTGGAAATGCACAATGTTGCTGGGCAGTTGAATTCTAGTGTAACAAGTGTTTAATAAAACCAACCGGTGATGCAAAGGAAAGAAAGATTATTTTTAATGATCACTTCAGTTTGTCACCATGCAGTTCTGCTCTTGTAATGCTTCTTGCTGCTCATTGTCATGAGAACCACAAAGCAGTCACCAACAAAGCAGCTCTTAGAACAGTTCTCCAAATTTCAGCTCCTTGTGCAATAACCACTGTCAGCTTAACATGAATCCTGAAACGTACTTAAATTTTCATGACTGGCCAAATCATTGTTATGCTGCATACATATTATTCTCTTATTAAATTAACATTTATGTGCCCCACTGGTAATCTGGAAACTGCTTCAAAGGAAGAGCAGATGTGAAGAGTGTAGCACAATTTAATAATCATAACACATACAAATGAAGAGAAGCAGGAGGAGGACGAGATAACATGATAACAATGAAAGGAACCCCTTGGAAAATCTTGTGGGAACATCATTGGGAAATTGGGTCCAAAGTTGTCTACATCATTGGGCCGAATTCCCTGTTGACTTTTGACACCAAAAGTTCCAGTTAATCCCATGATGGTACATTTATTCATAAAAACTGATATAACCAATAATTGAACACTCTGCACGGATAGCATCCACACAAAGTGGCAAACTGTGATTATGTATTTATCTAAAGTATTAAAACATGTCTAAAACATCCAATTGTCAAAGCTTTCCAATCTTTACTGTGACTGATACCAAAGCCATACAAAATCGTGCTAATGAATAGAAAATATAGGTTAAATCTTTTTAAATCACAATAAAACATCAGGAAAAGCTACTTTATTTTTTGTGGTCTAAACATTTTTAAAGCCTATGGAAAGATCTAGAAGATACATCTCACTCCCTTTTCAACCTTTCACAAGGTTAAAGCGAAGCAAGGGAATAAGAAGGGATGCTGGAAATTTGAAGTGCAGACAAGAGCTACAGACTACTGACTAAACAACACCTCCCACAATCTCCGCCCTGTTTGCTGCGAGATGCAGACTCTCTGAGTCTCTCTGTAGCAACATCTCCAAAGGAAGGGCATTGCGGAAGGCCAATAACAACGTTAGTTTCAAATGAATATTGCTACTGATGATCATAGCTAGCCAAGTCGGCATAGTGGCGTAGTGGTAGATTTGTTGCGTTATAGCACTTGCAACGCCAGAGATCCGGGTTCGATCCCGACTCTGAATGCTTGTCTGCACGGAGTTTGTACGTTCTCCCCGTGACCACGTGGGCTTTCTCCGAGATCTTCGGTTTCCTCCTACATTCCAACGATGTACAGCTTTGTAGGTTAATTGGTATAAAAAAATGTAATATTTTCCCTAGTGCGTGCAGGATAGTGTTAATGAGCGGGGATCGCTGGTCGGTGCGGACTTGGTGGGCCGAAGAGCCTGTTTCTTTTACTGTGACTTTAAACTAAACTAAACTAAATCCAGAAGAGAAGTGAAGGGAAGAGCAGACCAAAATAAAAAGATGAAGTTGTTCATCGTATTAAAAATAGAAAAAGCGGGAAATGCTCAGCAGGTCAGGCTATAACTGTGCGAAGCGAATAAATGCTAATGCTTTTGGTCACCTTCCATTAACAGCCTTTGTATTTTACTTCGGAGTCACGTGAGTGACTATGTGAAGAGCCCGCCAGCCCGCATGCGCATAATTATGTCTAACGCATGGCGTACGTACTGGCTGGCAGGCGCGGCGCTCCTCCAGCGGTAAGTTTCAAACCTGAAGGTAAGTTTTAAACTTATTTTTCAGGTAGTGCTTTTTGTTTTTCAGGAAGCTCTTTTACAGAGTTCCTCCTACATGACGTTCCGGGGTCTAAATTGGTGGAGACCTTGGGGAATCCCGGCTCTACGGAAGAAAACCCCAGCTCCACGGAGAGAAACCCAGCTCGGGGAACCCCGGCTACGGAGGCCGTGGGGAATCCCGGCTCCGCGAGGGGAACCCAGCTCCATGGGGAGACCCAGCTCAGTAGGCAGGTTGACTCGGAAGAGTCCGGCCGGGAGGGTTCGCCTTCTGCAGGGGGAGCGTCTTCGGACGTTTTCCCCTGATAGAGCAACTCATAGAAAAGATGCTCCACCATGATATACTCCAAGGAACGGAATCATATCAGCGCTGGGTCTCAAGGGGCCGCGGCAGCGCCTGGTGCAGGGCTGCATTATATCTCCCTCTCTGAGGAGGGGAGTGTAGGGAAGAAAAAAATAAAGGAGGGTTCCCCTCCATGGGTACGTCCTCAGATGTTTACCCAGGTGGAGCATGGATGCATCCGCAGGGCATTCATCCCACTGAGGAGATGCTCCATCCTGATATGGTCCGTGGTCGGGGCCTTAACAGCACAGGTCTTGTCGGGGACCTACAGCAGCACCTGGTGTAGGGCTGCATTATATCTCCCTCTCTGAGGAGGGGAGCGTAGGCAGTCAGTGTGTGACTGACTCCAAACTCGGAAGTATGTCCGTGAAACATACTGGAGTGCATGCGTGGGATTCAAGAATTCTGTCAGGGCATCAAAGGTTGCGATATCCATGCAAACGAAGGAGCCACCGCAAGGAAGAGTTGGCTTACAGCCTATGACAGAAAACCCAGGGCCAGACTACCCCTCACATTACAAGCTTGGCAAGCATCAGTGATCTCACGTCACATCATTACAGGAACAAAGTGCCGGCCGGCAGTGAACAGCGCTCTCTGGGGAGACTATGGATGGTGAGGACAGCAATGTCCAGCCGAACAAATCTTCTCCTTGGAGAAGACCTAGCCAAACAGGTAAAAAACCTGGATGAGGAAGTAAAGCTGTTGGACTAGTCAAGGTACCTACGACGAGCAAAAGCCTCACCGTTTTCGGTGACAACACCCCTACGCCTCCATTGGCAGTAAGTGGTTCACTGAAGCTGGTGGCAACTTGAAAGCTGATTCTCTGGGCAGAGGTCTTTTAGGCCAATGCCAAGCCGGCCCTGAGAGAAAACATGCAATCCACGCACCCCAGCAGTCCTATCCTCCAATTTAAGGAATTGAACCTGAGGACGGAAACAGAATCTGTATCAGGGGCTTTTGGACTTACCATAAGACCACTGGTAACCATGGAGGTAGGTGGCTCTGGCTCTTCCCGAAACACGGGGTGTGTGGACAAGTTATGAGTTTTCTGTAGATTACACTTGTTTTACACGATGTCCACAAATAACATCAGATCGAAGATGATGTCGGATCACCCTTGATTAACTCACATTCACATGTGCAGTATGGACTTTTTAGAATGGGAAACTTTGTTACTGTCTACAACGGATTGCCATAGGATACTTTATGGCATGCATCGATCTCAAAGATGCATGCTATTCAGTTCCCATTCACAGGGTTCACCGGAGATGTTTGAAATTTAGCTGGATGGGCAACGATAGCAGTTAAAGTTTTGCGAAATTGGCAAACTTCAGCTCCCAGGTTATTTACCAAATTTCCAAGCCAGTGCTTGGGCTGCTCAAAGCTTGAAAATACATATTTATGGCCTATCTGGATGTTATTCGAAAATGCTGAATCTTGCTAAATTAGCTGTTTCAGCCGCAAAACTAATATTTGAAAAATTGGGGTTTTTCATCCATCCAGTTGAATTTAAGTTGATACAAACTGGAATTATAGATTGCGATTTACCTTTAACTCTACTAATTGTCTGTGACTCCGCCCTGGGGCAAGAGATTAGAATTAATGAAAGCTTGTGACAATCTCGTTGTTTATTCATTGTGGCCAGTATAATTGACAATTTAGGGGCTGCTTTTTCAGCTGCATGATTGGGGCCTTTACATTATCAGAACTTACATCATGCAAAGGAGCAAGATAGATTAAAGGGCGTATATTTAAATGGATTAAGGATTTTATATTTGGGAGGTCAATACAAGTACGAGTTGGAAATCAATACTCAAGAACATTAGATATTGAAAATGGAACACCTCAAGGGAGCATAATAAGTCCTTTACTATTTTTAGTAATGATAAATGATGTATATGAAGAAATTGTAAATGAAATGGGAGTTTCACTGTTTGCGGATGATGGGGCAATCTGGAAAAGGGGGAGAAATGTGAAGTTTATTGTGCAGAAACTACAGAGGGCTATAATAAAGGTACAAGAGTGGTCATATAAATGGGGATTCAAATTTTCTGTGGAAAAGACAAATATAATGTTTTTTACTAGGAAGAAAATTGGTAGTGAGGTACAACTAAAATTATATAACCAGGAATTGGAGAGAGTAAAATACTATAAATTTTTAGGTTTATGGTTTGATGAGAGGATTACATGGATGGTTCATATTCAGAAAGTAGTGGAGAGATGTAAGAAGATACTTAATGTAATGAGATGTTTAGTTGGATGTGATTGGGGGGGCAGATAGAACAGCTTTGAAGGCTATATACACTGGGTTAATTAGATCTGTGTTAGATTATGGTTGTGTGGTGTACGGGTCCGCATCAAGTACTTCTCTTAAGAAAATAGACAACATTCAATATCAGGCATTGAGAATATGTACAGGTGCAATAAAAACAACTCCAACAGCAGCATTACAGGTTGAAATGGGGGAGATGCCTCTAGAGATGAGAAGGATACAGCTTTCATTGAATTACTGGATTAACCTACAGGGCCACAGTCAAGAACACCCAGCACAAGTTACTGTCAAACCATGCTGGGAAAAGGAGAGAAGGGAAACAAAAAGTTTTGGATGGACAGTGACCCAGAGAGCATTACAAATCAGCATAGCACAATTAAATGTGGTTCCAACGGTTCCATTACCTTCAATTCCACCTTGGATACTTCCAGATGCAACAGTAGACTTTACAATATTAGAACAGAAAAACACGGATAAACAACATATGTATAATTCAGTCATCATACAGGAATACATTGACAGATACTACGGTTTTGTCCAAATTTATACAGATGCATCAAAAGATTCAGTAGCTAAAGTAGGAGTAGCATTTATTGTACCAGAATTTCACATCAAAGTAGGGAAGAGGATCAATAATGAAGTCTCAGTATACACAGGTGAAATGATTGCAATATTGTTAGCGGTACAGTGGGTCGAGGATACTAGGCCTTTAAGGACAGTTATTTGTTCAGATTCAAGTTTAGCAATAAAGAGTTTATAGTACAGCCATTCAGACAGTAGACCAGACATTTTGATTGAAATACAACAAACACTATTCAGAATTCAAATGATGGGGCTTACAGTCATATTTTTGTGGGTACCAGCATACATTGGCATTAGAGGAAACGAAATGGCAGATAAGGTAGCAAAAGAGGTAACAAAAAGAAGTAAGATTGATTTAAGTATTAACATAGGTAAAACTGAAATCAAAGACATTATTAAGCAAAGATTGAAGGAAAGATGGCAAAAGCAATGGGAGGAAGAGCGGAACGACGGTGGTTCTACAGAGTCCAGAGGAAAGTGGGAGAAATGAGATGTGCAGGAAAAAACAGAAAAGAGGAGACAGTAATTTCAAGAATTAGATTTGGACACACTGGTCTGAACAGTACACTTTTTATAATAGGTAAGCATAATACAGGCAGATGTGAATACTGTGGACAAGAAGAGACAATAGAGCATGTCATTGTACATTGTGAGATGTATGAGGAGGAGAGAGGACGGATGAGCGAGCAGTTCGGAAAAGAAAGAGTACAATTTGATTTGGTAGATATTTTGCAAGGGAGTTCATATAAGTGCTATCAAATCCTGTTGCTTTTTCTTAGGGTAACTAATTTGTTCGGAAGGATATAGGTTATTAGTATATGTAATGGTGTTGTTTGTTCCACACTCCATGCTAGTTGGTGGCGGTAATGCACCAAAAAAGTTGTTTGCCAACCGCCAAAAAACACTACATAGAAGAAGAAGAAGAAAAGGAGCAAGATCTCAAGTACCATGTAGGTCATAGACCTATGCTATTACCAGCTGAAGCTATAAAGTCATAATGATGAACAAACAGTATTCAGCATTGCTCCAGTACTTACTCTTGGTCATTAAACCATCAGTTATTACAAACTAATGCTGGTGCTCAAAGATGGGAAATTACTATCCCATCTCTAGTCACAGAGGCGGATGGGATGTGCATGAGTCACCAATCCCTCAGTTATATGGTATCAACTACCCAAAGTCACTGAGTGCGTTCTATGAGTTAAAGGCTTATTGTGCGAATATACATATCTGCATGCTCAACTACAAGTAGACACACTATGGTGATATAGCATATAGTTATCACATGGGTGCAATCAAGTCAATTTCCTGTGATAAGTTTACCTAACCTCATTTGGCGCTGGCGTATCATCACGTAAATCAATGACAACACAGAATGGATGTTGGATCACAAAGTATTTAATGACATTGTGACTTGATGGAACACCAAATATCGATTTGTTTGCATCTAGTCTCAATCACCAGTTACAAAGATATCTGCGGCCATTCTCAGGGGTAGTGGCGATGGATGCATTCTCGCTACACTGGGGAGGAATGTTCTTTATGTCTTTCCTCCATTTTGCCTCATCAGTCGGTGCTTGCTTAAAATCCAGCAAGACTCCGCCTCAGGCTTTTGATCGTGCCTGTCTGGCCTACACAGCCATAGGTCCACTCATACTGGGAATGATAACAGAGCCTTTTATGGCTGTTCCCAAATGCATAAACCTGCCGGCTCACCCCGTGACTGGGGAGAACCATCCTCTGCATGAGCAAATAAAATTATTGGTTTACAGACTATGAGAAGACCCTTCCTGGGGTTCGGACTGTCAGGTTGTATGGTGGATGTAATCACTGCGGCCTGAAGAGATAGTACCAAGAAACAGTACATCTCCTATATCAAGGAATGGGAAGTGTTCTGTTTACAGTCTAATATATCATATGACACGGTACGTATAACAGATGTCTTGGAATTTCTCTCAAAACTATATTACACGAGAGATGGAGTTACAGTGCTATAACTTGTGCTGGAAGTGCCTTGTCGTCATACTTCCTGCTGGGGTCGGGACACCACGCTGTCGGGTCACAACCTCTCATATCCAGATTTATGAAGGGTTTCTTAAACTCAAATTCCCCAGGCCCAGGTACTCGGAGATATGGGATGTTTACGTCCTGCTGACGTAAATCACTTACAAAGTGTTTATCCTCATGGTGCTGGGTACAGCGCAACAGGTCCAGTCATTGCATAAGCTACGACTGGACAGGATGGTTACATCTGCAAATAATATGTTACTTTATGTTCTTGACAGTCTTGCAGAGTAGACCGGGGGCGTTGGGTCTCAGACTAGTTTCATGGCATACCCCATGGACCTTTGGTTGTGGGTGTGGTCATACATCTACAAGAGTCATTATCTCACCCAGAGCCATAGAGGTTCTGAACTAGCAATATTGTTAGTTACAAAAAAAAAAAAAAAAAGAAACTCATACTTAGGTATCAGTATAGACCATCCCCAGGTGATTAAAACGGGTTTTGGCTTGTGCAGGAGTGAACACTGATGTTTTCAAATCTCACAGGGCTGCAACAACATCAACATCAGCAGCGAGGGTTATGGGTTGTTCCAATCTCTGTCATGCTTATTAAATTTCACTCATCCCTGGTCAATTGATGCAGTGTGTGACGCATGGACTCGTGTTCATGGCATGAAATCACAGAGCTTTGAAATCTTCACGTAGTCACTCATGTGAATACGAAGTAAATTAGTAAGATTAAACGAGAACTTACCAGTTTGAAGTTTAATCTTTATTTTATGAGGAGTTATGATGAGGGATTACGTGCCCTCCACTCCCAACCCTCTCTCATAAAGGTCAGCTGGTCGTTCTAGTTTCTCGAATCTTACTATATTCAGTTCAACAACTGTTATCTGTGATTTCACACTGCTGCTTTGAAGATTGATGCGCATGCGGGCTCTTCACGTAATCCCTCATCGTAACTCCGCATAAAATAAACATCAAAGTTCAAACTGGTAAGTTCTCGTTTAATCTTACTATTCAGCAGCATCTGTATTATCCATTTTCATTCATTTTTATCTGTATCCCGACCGTTGTCAATTTGATAGAATTCTTGTCTTTGAGTCGAATTGTTCAGTTTTGTAAAACGCCTGAGAATGAAACACAAACATTTATACTGCAGCGCAGCACTGAAGGGCTGCAGCCCTATTCAAGGTGTTGTTTTATAGAGGCATACACCATCCCTTGGCATTACTTCCATGAAGTGCATGTATCCCTGATACATGCTAACATTTCTCTGAGAATCATCATTTCAGAAACACATTTTCTTGTCTTTATTAGCATTTCAGAAATAGATTATCTTATTTTCACGTTGTTTGTAGCAGTTTGCTTTAACAAGTTCAAAGACAATTATGAATTATCCCTGTGCAGGAAGGAACTGCAGATGCTGGGTTAAACCAAAGATAGACACAAAAAGCTGAGGTAACAGCGGGCCGGGCAGCATCTCTGGAGAGAAGGAATGGGTGACATTTCGGGTCTTCAGACTGATTAGGGATTAGGAAAATGAGAGATATAGAGAGATGTAAGAGAAAAAGAACAGTGAAATAACGATATGCAAAAATGTAACGATAATAAAGGAAACAGGCCATTGTTAGCTGTTCGTTGGGTGAAAACAAGAAGCTAGTGTGACTTGGGTGGGGTAGATATAGTGAGGGAATGCCAGGGCTACTTGAAGTGAGAGAAATCAATATTCATACCACTGGGCTGTAAGCTGCCCGAGCGAAATATAACATGCTGTTCCTCCAATTTGTTTAAGGAACAGCATCTCATATTTCCCTTTCTTTCTATCCCTCCCTCACCCAAGTCGCACTAGCTTCTTGTTTTCACCCAACATACAGCTAACAATGTCTCCGGAGGTCGTAGAGTTGGAGGGAAGGGGGAATCACAGAGGGGGGGTTGGAGGGAACTGTGATTCCCCCTTCCCTCCAACTCTACGACCAGAAATTGTAGGAACAGCACCTCATATTCCGCTTGGGGAGTCTGCATCCTTGCTGTCTCCTCCCCTTCCTACCTCAGCCCTCGGGCTCCTCCTCTTCCTTTTTCCTTTCTTCTCCCCGCCTCCCCCCACCCCCTATCAGAATGAAGAAGGGCTTCGGCCCGAAACGTTGACTATCTCCTTCACTCCATAGATGCTGCTGAACCCGCTGAGTTTCTCCAACATTTTTGTGTACAAACAGCTAACAATGGCCTGTTTCCTTTATCATTGTTATTTTTTTTTGCATATCTTTCATTCATTGTTCTTTATCTCTCTACATCATCATCTATATCTCTCGTTTCCCTAATCCCGAACCAGTCTGAAGAACCGAAACGTCACCCATTCCTTCTCTCCAGAGCTGCTGTCCGTCCCGCTGAGTTACTCCAGCTTTTTATGTATTATCACTGATGTAATGTAGGATCGACATTAGTACATAGCGAGCTGCCACAAACAATACTGAATCAGGGTTGAACATCGAGCCTGGATACCCGTGACCACTCATTTGTTCTTTAAGATACAGCCAGAAGATATTTTAGATTGACAGGAGAAATGAATAGATGCCACAATTTAACATGTCTTACAAAGATATCACCTCAGCACATTCTTCAGAATGGACAAGCAAGTCAGTGTAGAACTTTTTTTGGCATCTCTCAAGTGGGATTGGATTCTAGCAGATCAGGAGACATAAATTTACCAACTAACTCGCAGTTGATCTGCACTATGCTCAAACTGGTTGCTGTGATTCCTTTGAAAGCAATTTATTTGATTTAAAAGGCTTTGCAATGTTTTGAAAGGATGTAAGTAAAACCAGGTCTTTGTTTCTCTTTCTTTTAGCCAGAGACAAACCACTTACTGATTTCCAGTGCTGGAAGCCTAATTTACAGAGCTTCAGAATTCACTCCTACAAACCCATCCACACTGTACACTGACAGGCACATCCCTCTCACCCATTCCTCTGCTTCTCATCTGCACCATCAAATGAAGCATGTATCTTTCAGTTGGCCACTTCCAACATTGATGCATCTCTGCTACAACAAAGAACCCACATATCCTGCAAAATGCCAGAATTTTACAAGGTTAGAACTCGCATTTCCCTGTTGCTAAATTGGATCACTATGTGCAACAGAAATTCCAGGATTTTTGTGTTCGTCAACACCATTTATTACAGCATATCAACCACGAAAATGTTGCTAATGATAATTATCTGATCGGATGCCCAACTTTTTTAATTTTCAAAATTAAAATGGTCATCCGTTAACCTTGAGATTCATTTCATACTCTCACTTGTCATCCTATCTGGGCCATTTGCTTTGAAGATCGTGTTTTCGCTCTTCATCCACCATTTCAGCTCAGAGCAACTTATTTATCAAATTATTTTAAGCTGTAGAGATTGATCTCGTGTGGTTCAGCATTGTACAGAGAACAACATGACAAACAAGACAATCTGCGCTTTCCCCAGTCGGAAACCATGATTGAATTGTAACATTTACAACAGTGTTTGCAGCCATCCTTAATTCTCCTTACAACAATTTTATGTTTCCATCTATATTATGAAAACCGCTATTGTCCGGTGCCAAAGGAAAGATAGATAGAATGCCTGAATGATTACAGTCCAGTATCTCTGTCTACCACCATCATGGAGTGCTTCGAAAGGCTGCTCATGGCACACGTCAAAACCAGCCTTCAGACAGCCTTGATCCACTGCATAAGATTGTTGTAAAGAGAATTAAAGATGTCTGCAAACACTACTCTGGGTGTTACAATTCAATCATGGGAACATTCCGATTGTCTTGTTTGTCACGTTGTTCTCTGTACACTGCAATTGCAATGGCCTACTCAATCAGGCTGGCTGCGGAGTTCTTGAACGTTGACCAGTCCACTGATTCCAAGCAGTCACACAGGAGTTCCACTATTTCCTCCGCCCAGTAGTGTATGACTTTCCGCACAGGACCCTCACAGCCCTGATCCACTACTGCAACTCCTCTACACTACACTCATCCCTGGGACATCAGGATGGCAAGGATTCCCACCCCACATTGCTAATTACTGTATATCGCTCTGCCTTCAACACCATAATCTTAACCATACTCACCTCCAAACCATACTCACCTCAGCAACATGTCTTGTCCTTCCGCTGACTGGATAGCATACAACAAAAGTATTTCGCTGCACCTCAGTACACCTGACAATAAACTAAACTAAACTGAACAAACCCTCAGCTTCCTGACCCACAGGCCACAATATTGTGGGGGACACAATACCACTGCCATGATAACTCTTAACACCACTGCCCTGCAGACGTCATTGTCAACCCCTTACTATACTCTACACTTGCACTATAAATACTATCTATACTATACCTTATCTGCACTCACAACAGTGAATTGTGCCCTAATTCCATCCACAATTTTGCAACTGACATCACTGTACTGGGCCAGATTTTAAACCATGACAAAATGGGCAAAGTAAAGAGATAGAGAGCTTAGTAACATTGCATCAACATCAACCTCTCCCTCAATGACAGCAATATGAGAGAAACGGGTAGAGTACACACCCTTCTGTATCAGTGGTACTGAACTGCAGCTGATCAAGAGCTGATAAAGTTGCTAGGTGTCATAAGATCATGTGATAGGAGCATAATTAAGCCATTTGGCCCATCGTCAACCCCATCATTCAATCATGGCTGATCCATCTCTCCCTCATAACCCCATTCACCTGCCTTCTCCCCATAATTGACACCCGGACTAATCAAGGATCTATCTATCTCTGCCTTAGAAATATCTACTGACTTGGTCTCCACAGCCTTCTGTGGCAAAGAATTCCTCACAGACTCACCACCACCATTTGGTGGTATAAATATCACTAACAATTTATCTTGGTCCTGCCATATTGCTGCTCTCTCCTAGGAAGCACACCATCATCTCTTCTTCCTCAGACGCTGAGGAAATTCGACACAACTAATTGTCTCTTATTAATTTCGACAGATGCGCCATCGTCTCAGGATGCATCACAGCTTGGTATGGTTACAGCTGTGCCCAAGGTCGTAAGAAATTACAGAGAGTTCAGAACACAACCTCGTCCAAATTGCCTCCATCCTGTTGACTTTCTCTACATTTCACTTTGCTTCGGGAAAGCAACCAGCAGAATTAAGGACCACACACACCCTGGTCACACTTTCTTCTCTCCTCTCATAATAGGCAAAAGATACGAAAGATTCAAAGCCCGTACCACCGGATTCAAGAAAAAATTATTTCCCACTGTAATCAGATTCTTGAATTCCTGATCTCCCAATCTACGTCATTGTCGCCTTTGCACTTTTATCTGTGCTTTCTCTGTATTCTGCATTTCCTTTTCTCTCTTATGCTACCTTGATGTAAGATTTGCCTGGATCACAAGCAAACAAAGCATTTCACTGTATCTTGGTACATCTGCCAATAATACACCTAAGTGCATCAGAAATCACTCATTTCCCATTCAGCGAAGGCGAACAGCCTTTCAATTAATACCAGCCAGCCAAGAAGATAGCTGTGCCACACCATTACTGTTCACAGATGGGACATCGGAAGGTAATGAAGTGTTATTCTGCCAGGCAAGGCAATGGTGAACTGGTTGGCATAGATATGAAGAGCAAATATGCCTGTACGATATGGCAATTGCCCCATGTGGCGGTCTAGATTAAACCTAGGTTAAAAATAGTTAAGGCCAGTGATAATGTTGATCGCTTTTGACACGATGCAGTTCCCTCTGATCCAAAAAAGATCAGATTCTTGTGGAAGGATCTGCACGGGTCTTTATACTGCCTGTTGTGGTTCTCACCACATAGAATAGAGAATATAGACAAGTACAGGACAGGAACAGGCCCTTCAGCCCACAATGTGTGTGCCAAACATAATCACCCTCACTCTGGAGAATGTCCTAATTACATTCTGCAATCTTGCAGATGAATGATTCAGTCTTAATTTCAACTTCCTCTCGGGTCAGTCAGATTACAAAGCCAATCCAATGAGTATTTGTATAGTATGTATGTTGCTGGGTGGGACATCTGACCTGCCAATTGTATTTATACCATCAGACTAGTACAGTACCTGCCAATGTGTGGTTGTGAGTTTGCATCCAGAGACACTCCCATAGTGAAGAGGATAGCTGATTTTAATGGAATACTAATCTTTTTTCTAATATTTTTGACTCGGCATTTGCTAAATTGCTATGCAAACATTTAGAGCAAAGCTTGGGATTTACATATCACTAGTCAGGTTAGGACAATGATACAAAACTAGAAGAGAAGCATGCATAGGAAAGAACTGCAGATGTTGGCTTAAATCGAAGGTAGACACAAAATGCTGGAGTAACTCAGCGGTACAGGCAGCATCTCTGGAGAATAGTAATGGCTGGTGTTTCGGGTTGAGACCCTTCTTCAGACAGTAGCATTTTGTGTCTATCTTAGAAGAAAAGTTAAGATATCTCATTAATTCTGCTAAACATTATAACTTCTGTCAAGGCTTCTCTCCATTGTTCTCTTTGTAAGATCTACATTGAACAATGAACAATGAACCATTGTTAGCTGTTTGCTAGGTGAGAACGAGAAGCTGGTGCGGCTTGGGTGGGGGAGGGATGGAGAGAGAAGGAACACAGGGGTTACTTGAAGTTAGATAAATCAATATTCATACCACAGCTGCGCTTGTTCTTTGCAACATCTTTTTTTCAAATTGTCTTTGCCAGCCTGTCACACTTAGCTTGTCTATTTCCTCCTCACGATCCTGTGCTCCTGCTCTCTCACTTCAAAGAATTGTAGAATCATAGTGTGGAAACAGACCATTCGACCCAACTCATCCACGCTAACACTGAGCAGTCTTGCCTATTCACCCCACCAAGCAGTTGATCCAACTCTATGCCTATGTTTGAGTTTAACAACGTCCTTGTCCCCCTTCGTTAATAGCAGTGATTCAATATTTTCTCTTGATTTATTAAACATCCTGTTTTTAAAGCCCTTCCCCCCTATTCAGTTTAACATATGTGCTGTCAACATTCAGGGCTTCAAAAATGCTAGAAAATTACCAGCTTAGACAAGAGTGAGTCTGACCATTCATTGGCATTAGCAATGCTAAGTTTCCCTGCCTAGGTTCATTATTGACCAGAAAGTCAACAGGGCTAGCTTTATCAATACTGTGGCTACAAGAATAGATCAACAGCTACTTATGTTCTGGAAAGTGATTCCTGACACCCATAAGCTCATCATTTATAAGACATAAATCAGGAGTATGGTGCAAAACTTTCCATTTGAAAGTAAAATGCTGGGTCATGCAGCATCTCTGGAGAAAAGGAATAGGTGACGTTTTGGGTCAAGACCCTTCTTTGGGTCAAGACCTAGACAGTTTGAAGAAGGGTCTCGACTTGAAACGTCATCTATTCCTTTTCTTCAGAAGTGCTGCCTGATCCGTTGAGTTACTCTTCTATCTTCAGTTTAAACCAGCATCTGCAGCTCCTTCCTACACAATACTTTCCACTTGTTTGCAAGAGCAGAGTTTGAACAATTCTCATTCATTTTAACACCATCCATGATAAAATATTTCAATTGATTTGTTCCAATTGTCCAATTGAAAGTTCATTCCTTTCACCCTTTGCATGCTCTGTCCTTCGTTGCACATCATTATTACTTGGAAATGCATTACCTTTCCTTCATCGTCACTGGAATTCTGCACGCTGGGAGTACCTTCACAAGAAGGACAGCAGTGGCTCAAGAAGGTGGCGAACAGCACTTCTCGAGCAAATAGGGTTGGCCAATGAATGTTGGCCTTACCACCAGATCCTGAACGGTGTAATTATAGCCACAAATTTCTGAGTAACCCATTGTTCATTGTTCATTGAAGTCTGAATGAATATAATGTACTCGCATAGAACGATAAAAGAAGACTTATCAATTATTTCAATAGACGCAGAAAAAGCATTTGATCAAGTAGAGTGAAAATATCTTTTTACAATATTGCAAACATTCCAGTTGGGAGAAATTTTTATCTCATGGATAAAATTGCTATATGACAAGCCGACTGCCAGAATACTGACTAATCATGTACTCTCACCTAAATTTCAGCTATCCAGGGGCAATAGACAGGGATGTGCATTATCACCCCTGTTATTTGCCCTCGCGATTGAACCCTTGATGGAAAGTATAAGAGTACATCCGAATATTCACGGCTATAACACTAAATATTCCAATAATAAAATATCATTATATGCAGATGATGTATTAATCTATATCACCAATTCCAAAGCTAGCATTCCAAGTATACTAAATCTTATAGAGGAATTTGGTTCCTTTTCAGGATATAGAATAAATTGGAACTAAAGTGAAATTATGTCAATAAAACCTCAAGAGCCAACACATCTCCTAAAATTTCCTTTCAGAATTGCTACGGAAAAATGTAAGTATCTTGGAGTGCACGTAACTAGAAAATACACTTCTCTATTTCAAGCAAACTTTCCTCCTTTAATTACCAAACTAAATTAAGTAAGGGCATTTAAAAAAAGTCTGAAGAAGGGTCTTGACCCAAAACGTCACCCATTCCTTCTCTCCAGAGATGCTGCCTGTCCCGTTGAGTTAATCCAGCTTTTTGTGTCTATCTTTGTTACAATGCACGTAGCATTTGCAATAAGATAGATTAGTCAACAGCGCAGGTTGCAACGTTGGACTAAGACCAATAGCTATTAGGGATTTGAGGTTGCGGGGTGACGAAGGTGAGATGCTCAATATTCCAGGTTATACAAAGCGCCAAAAGAAATGGCCAAAGGAGAAAATGGTGGAGGTAGACTTATTAGTCAAGAGATGTATCAGAGCGGTTTTAATATAGAGGCAGTATGGTAATATAGAATCGGTCTGGATTCAAAGCATGGAAAGCAGGGGAAAGAAGGGCTGGGTGGCAGTAGACATTAGGGACCCAAAAAGTGACTCTTCAATAGTGGAGCAGCGGTGGAAGGCAACAGAACCAAAAAGGCCGACCCTTATGGCATTGGCCCACTGCCGCTGCCAGGAAAACGAGCCTTATACCTGTATATATAAGATCAATATATTTTTGTTAGGAACTTCATACTTGAGAGGTACAAGATGGTACCACAGAGGTGACCACTCTTTGTGTACATGAAAAATAATTAATGTCACTGTATTTAGGTACACGTGACAATAAAGTATCATTAAACCATAAAATGATTAAAGAACCTCTGGGAGGTAGTGGCCACAATATGATAGAATTCCATATTTAGGTTGAGGATATACGCCACAGAACCAAAACCACAGTCGTCAACTCACATCACAACAATAGTAATAGTATGAAGATGAATTGGTCTGGACTGAAACATTGAGGTAAGAAACAGGTCAGTAGATGAACAATGTCAGATATTCAAACAGCCAGTCCACCTCATGCTCAGCAGATATTTATATCAGTTAGAAAGAGGGAATCTATGAGGAAGAGAACAGTCTGTGGTTAACGAAGAAGGTCAAAGATAATGTTACATTGATAAGTAGGACATACAAATTTGCAAGGCCTGATGCTGGGCCAGGGGACAGAGAAGTTAATAGTATCCAGCAACAAATAGCTCAGAAGCTCATAAGGGGGGACCAAACTGATTTTGAAAAAAAAAAAAAAAATCTAAATAATCAGTTTCTATGGGCCCAAGATAACAACAAACCCAGTGATGCAAGTTTCTAAACCAGGTCAGCGATCTGTGGTAAAGTAACCTACCTGATATACTGGGCCAAGGAGAATCAATGTTTGAAGAACATGAGGTACAGCGGTATCTACTTCCAGCAGAGCTTCTTTCTGGTCAACGCACAGTAACGTTACAACTTTAGTTTTGTTTAGTTTAGCAGAAACAGGCCCTTCGGCCCATCGAGTATGCGCCCGACCAGCGATCCCCGCACACCAACACTATCCTACACACGCTAAGGACAATTTACAATTTTATCAAGTCAATTAACCTACGTCTTGGAGCATGGGAGGAAACCAAAGTTCCCGGAGAAAACCCACGCAAGTCACGGGAAGAATATACAAACTCCGTATAGATAGCACCCATAGTCTGGTTCAAACTCGGGTCTCTGCTCTGTAAGGCAGCAACTCTATCGTTACGCCTTTGTACCGCCACAAATCTGAAAGATGTTGGCTGGACAAGTAGTGGGAAACATATCTGTCCCAGTTCTCTTTGTTGATATACTGTGCAACTTTTGTTGTAATATCTTGCACACATCTGGGGATTGCTCAGGCTTCTCTGTGTGAAATTATGCCAAAGCCCTCTAGACGTATGTAACTGGGGCATCTCTCAGGAGGGAGAGAGTGCATTGACAAATATAACATCTTCCTTTGTTCATTTCTTAGTAGCCTAAAGATCACAATTGATTTTCATATACCTTAGACATATGTCAGGTAATTAAATTATATTGATTTGCAATCCTTTCAGTTGCCTCTGTCCGCTATTCCATACTCCACTTCTTTTCCCTTGTATGTTGTCATACCACGTTTTCCTAAAGTAGATCTGCCACCACTGTAAACCGGTTCACAGGCTGGATATCCTGCAGCTCTTTATTTTATTTATTCACTTTGCACGGTCTAGAAGTTGCTGGTAAATCCACACTTATTGCTCATCCTCCATTTCCCAGGAGTAGATGGTACTGATCCACCTTGAACCACTGCAATGCTCCTGCTGCAGATAATCACACAATTATTATGGACAGAGATTTCAATAAATACTCACCAGCAATGCCCACATCCACAAAAAATGAACTGGAATGTAGGAGGTGACCTTTCCCTATAGTAATGAGCAATTGAAAGTGCTGAAGAAAGTCTGAAGAAGGGTCTCGACCCAAAACGTCACCAATTCCTTTCCTCCAGAGATGCTCCCTGGCCCGCTGAGTTACTCCAGCTTTTTGAGTCTATCTTCGGTTTAAACCAGCACCTGCAGTTCCTTCCGACACAATTGAAAGTGAATATTCTGCTGCAGCATATTGTTGGTTTTATTCAGTGGTGTTGAATTTCTCAGCACTGTGATAGCTCATTCCCATACTCTAAAACCGAACAGCATTGACAGCCTTGTTTCAGTCAGGTATTAGTATACACACTTGGAGCTCAGTGGAAAGCGGTATTTAATATTTTATTATAACTTCAACCGAGTGATTATTTCTTTTGCATTGCAGAGATTAAAAATAAAGAAGAAGGTCCCCTGACTAGCAAAAGATCACTATAAGTGAACCCGGGGTGAAAAGGTGTCATAACGATTTTATTTGTTTGATACCATAATAAATATCTCAGGCCGACAACTCTCATTGGTTATAAACTGTGGGCTGGCTGAAGGAAATAATTAGGAGTGCTTCTGATAATTTATTCTTTCCCTCATTGAATACAAATGCAACCAGAACAAAGGGATCCTCATCGGATTGCTCAGCATGGACATATCCCTCATGAAGCAAAAGCTGACAGCAATAGACTTCCAATTATTTTTAATTATTCTGATCTCCAGATCAGTAACAGTTTATTGAATGTGTACATGACAAAGACACATCAGATGTCAGTAAACCAGGTAGGCCATTTAGAACGGAGATGAGGAAAAACGTTCTCACACAGAGAGTTGCGAGTCTGTGGAATTCTCTGCCACAGAGGGCGGTGGAGGCCGGTTCTGTGGATGGCTTTCAAGAGAGAGTGAGATAGAGCTCTTAAAGCATAGGGATATGGATATGGGATATGGTCAAGGGATATGGGGAGAAGGCAGGAACGAGGTACTGATTGTGAATGATCAGCCATGATCACATCGAATGGCAGTGTTGGCTTGAAGGGCTGAACGGCCTACTCCGGGGTGGAAGATTGCAACCTTCACATGGTCCAACCCAGTGTGCGCAATCAAGTAAGTTGTCCCACAACTTTAGGTTGTGCACGCCATGTGCAAGAAGAAGAAGCCTACTCTTGCACCTATTGTCTATTGTCTCTGTGTATTCTCCGCGGATTGTCACCTTGGCATGATGGAGAAGCTTGTGTGGACCTGAGATCCTGAGAGCTATGCCGTCTGGAGCTATGCTGCTGGTAGGGCCACCCATGGTGGTAAGGTCGATGGGGAGGTCTCTGACAAAGAGCAATCCAACCAAGACCTCAACTGTGGAACAGGTGGATGACGATGGCTAACCTTTGTGGGAAGGCGGATGAAAGCTGCAGCAGAAAAGGGTCTCCGGTCGTCTTGGACTCCATGCCACTGGATCCTGAACCAGATCTGTCAAGGACCGTGGGGTGGCTGTCTGTGCACCAGTCTCCCCACGTTAAACAAAGTCACGCACAGGCGTCCTCCATATAGGGAATAGCACCACGGAGACACCCATGGTCAGCCATGACCGAAGGGGGCCTAAGAAGAAGAAGAAGAAGATTGTCTATTGAAATTTGTGCCTTCACTTTCCATATGGACATCACTTGAAGGATTCACTTAAAACAAGGAGCTCAATGGAAACTGATATTGATTTGAATCTACTTTTTATCTTTCCTGTGCCCAAGCCACTGAGCTTTTCTTGGATCTCCCAACCCTATGGAATCAACTCTTGTATTTGTGACTTCGGCAACAAATTTGACAGAATGTTTTCCCCTTCCCCTCAATCAGCTAACATCAGTAAAGATTGGAACCAAACCTATGACCTTTGGTATGTGTTACCCAACAATCACAACCGGACCAGGTAATGGAAGACGACTAACGGTAAACGAGGAAGACTATGATAATGAAGACCCATCATTGCTGAATTTCATACTCATAACCACCAGCTCCGAAAACAACACAGCTAATGGTTCCAACCACTCCTACATCTGTGCATGAATTGACTGCAGCCAGAGAGAAAGAATGTTTTAGTGCCAGTTCCCTGCAGATGAGGTCAAAGAGTGGACTCTGATGAGTACTTTGGTGGGGCTGGGTATAGAGCCAGCTACAGTAACTCAGTGGTGCAATGTGGAGCCTGCCAGAAAGCCTGCATTATGCTTCCAAGAACATGGAGATGGTATAGGCCTAATGTAGAGTTGGAATCGCATCCTTTCCAGTGGGAATAAATAGCCAACTCGCTTCACACCTTGTGGACGTAGGGACTGTATAACGTGTCAGCAGATGCCTGATGTCACAGACAGGGATGTCCCTTCTGGTGATGTTGTGAATTGTGCAACAGAACACAGTGGCACGGTGGCGCAGCGCTAGAGTTGCTGCCTTACAGCGTCGGAGACCCGGGTTCGATCCTGACTACAGGTGCTGTCTATATTGAGTTTGTACATTCTCCCCATGACCTGCCTTGGTTTTCTTCGTTTGACCCTCCCACACTCCAAAGACGTAGAGGTTTTTAAGTTAATTTGCTCGGTATAAATATTTATTTTCTCCCTAGTATTAACGTGTGGGGACCACTGTTAGGTACTGTATAACGTGCGGGGACACAGGGTCAAAGGGCCTGTTTCTGCACTGTATATCAAAGCTAAAACTAAAGAACACCACTATTCCCAATGTTTGCATCTCCAAATGCCCAAGGTTCCTCCAGCCTAAAGCAGGCAGCAGGAGCACTCCTACAATATGTCAATGGTCTGCGCTATTACCTTTTATTTGATATAATAGCATTCATTGTGTCCATGGTACCCACGTGTATATATGAGCAGGGCACATGTTTATTGGCCATAGCATCGGCTTTGTTGCCCAGGAGCCTTCCTTTTGTTTATCATTGAGGCTTACATGCAGATCACGTTACAGTTTGTTATAAAGCGCAGCCACTCGAGTCTGTTTCTAGGATACATGGCGTTAACCTGGATGCTTCCCTGTTTAATATCACACACCAACTGTATGGTTGAGGGGCTGAAATGCCTTTCACATTGTTGCAGGCACAATTAGCATGTGAGGCAAAAAGACATATGCACACAGTCACTGACATCCTCCTCAAAGTAGAGGCCGTGATGCTAGTAAGCTCTCCAATTTCTCTATCTGATGATTCCTTGTTTAAAAACTATAAATTGTAACCACGCCCTTTGAAATGGAGCGCCTCAGTGACGTCCGACAAGCAACAGTGGAAAGCAAACTGCCAGGAGATGGAAATTATCTACAGACCACGATGTTAGGATGCATGTCCAAATGAATTAATTGCCACAGTTTCTTGAAAGCCATCAATGTTCATGACATTTGTAGCGTCTTTTTGTCATGCTGTATTCCAAGGTGCTGATGTACTTGCATCTAGGAGCATCTTGTTTGGCAGAAGTAATGAAGTCAACAACTAATCTCGCAACACTTGCTGTAATACTCCACATAGATGTCTACAAGCTGAAGCCAACCTAACAAAAAAAGTGTACCAGATCAGCATAATTAATTTAGTTTTTTTAGTTTAGAGATACAGCGCAGAAACAGGCCCTTCGTCCCACCGAGTCCGCACCGACCAGTGATCCCCACACATTGACACTATCTTACCTACACACGAGGGACAATTTACACTTATATCAAGCCAATTAACTTACAAACCTGTACATCTTTGGAGTGTGGGAGGAAACCGATGATCTCGGAGAAAACCCACGCAGGTCACGGGGAGAACATACAAACTCTGTACAGACCGCACCCGCAGTCGGGCTCGAACCCGGGTCTCCGGCGCTGCAAGCGCTGTAAGGCAGCAACTCTACTACTGCGCCACCGTGCCGCCGTTTAATTTAATTTTAAGTTTAATTGAAGAAACTTACATTTTAGAAACTTAAGAAACTTAAATTTCTTAGTCTGTATACTTCTCATGGAGGTTCACAACACAATAGCATCATTTTGGAGTTCTAAAAGAAATTCCAGTCCTAGGAATGAGTGCTAATGAATCCAGTTTCTCACCATTTATTGCTTTGACATCCTTAAACAAATGATGTTTGAACAGAAGAATTTGCAGGCTACATTAACTGCATTGGAAGTGGAAATATTTGCAGAATCAATGATCACATCATCAACCGAGAAAGGACTTCAAGCTGAAGTCGTTGTTGAGTAATAAAGGCAGTAATGAAATATCCTAGATTTAGATCCAAACTGGTTTAACCCAAAGCTCGTTAGACCGGAAATAAAGATTTATATTTTTCCAACTCCCTAATCTTAATGCTACTGCTCCTGAGATTGTTTGATATTGATTTTACTTCGGAGTCACGTGAGTGATTCCGTGAAGAACCCAGCAGGTACTGCGCATGCGGCATTATCGCACAGCTGTGCAACGCGGCCAGCGGGAGTCGGGCTAGCTCCCGCATCCAAGGAACGAGAGGTAAGTACTTACCTTAATCGGGCCTTGTGGTTTTTGCTCCAGGGGGAGCAAAGTAGAGAGGCATGGTGAGCGGCCCCCGTTTCGACTCCAGCGTGGAGCCGACAGTGGACGGGGAAAAAGCGCTACCCGGACCGCAAACGCTGCGGACCGCTGCAAGGAGCTGCGCTATACCGGTCCGCTGAACAGCTGTTTGGTAACAGCAGCGGACCGGCGGGGAATTTAAAAACCCGACCGGCAGCCCTGCAGACTCCTGACTAGGAGTATCACCGCCCGGGAACCGCCACAACGCCGCCTGGAAAACGGCAGGCAGCCTCTACATGCAGGTAAGGGGAAAATCTTCCCAATTTACAGGTTCTACAGGAGCCAACTTCCTCCAAAACTGGAACAGGTTGGAGAAGGCAAAAATAAGTATGTCTGTCTCCCCAAGCCAGAGGAGGTCATGGAGTTCACCTCCAGGAGAAAAGGGGCACTGGCTGAATGCCAAGGGAGCTGACTCCTACCCCAGTGCTATTGCACTAGCCATCTCCCTTGTCAAGGGATTGATGCAACAGCGGAGTTTGAGCTATGCCTCCTCCAATTTAGCACACCCTTTTGCTCCCTCTTTTGAGGCTAGCTAAGGAGGCCAGGGCTGGGCTGGCTTAAACGCTGGGCAGGCGGACGAGAACAGCAGTATGCCAGGGGAGCAGGATCAGGAAGAGCTACTGGGTGTCGTGGGCCACTACATGGCTCCTCCACGCGACCATCTTCCCAACAAAAGTCCTGCAGGAGCAGGCCTTTCCAGAGGCAAATCCGCAGGCAGCTGGGTCAGCAGACTCGCAGACAAGCAGCGAATTCTACAGAAGGGTCAAGATGTTACCGCCTTTGCTCGCCTTTTCCACGGATTATACTCTCCCAGGATGAGACTATCCCATTGCACTACCAGGGTGCTGACGCCTAAGATGTTCCCAAATTTGGGATACTCGACTGAACAATGGTGCATATAGACCTGCCCGCAACCCCAAATATATGGGGCTATGCAAACCGCTGCTGCGGGAAGAGAGGCAGATAAACCTGTGCGCCTCATGAAGGCAGGCCATGGAACGAGCAGGACATCGCATCCAACACCCAGCTGGCAGCACCCCTCGGCATCCACCAGTGAATCAAACAAGGACTGGTGAAAGCCTGGCGACCGCTTCACTTTACCCCCAAAGTTCTTTTTAGACGGGGCCCAGAGCGGAGCCGTGGGAAGATGCGCCGCCCCACCGACAGCACCAGCATACCAGCAAACTACGCCTTCATGAAAAAACAACAAACATGGAGGTAGGTAGTCTGGTTCCTCCCGTTTACACTAAACAAGGGTGTTCTACTAACTGCGTGGGGGGGCATTTACACTTGTGGATAAAGCATGGGATGCTGTCACAAATAACTAAAATATACTCAACAGTCTTAGAGGATAAAAACGAATTCAAATTGGGCATATTACCGCCAGTTCAGCAATGCGCCCAAAGGGCATTTTCTCCCTCTAAGAAAAGAGAAGTGAGAAGGTCAAGCTGAACTAGAAAGGCTCATTACTAAACGGATCATGGGAGTAAACATGAGCCATTGGAATTTGTATCGAATATATTCACCAAAACTACAAAAGATGGTGAATGTAGCATCATCATTGATCTAATATCACTAAATAAATCTGTTGAGTATATACACTTTAAGATGGAGATGGGTTCTTGTCACTGCCAGACATCTGATCTCCCTAGGATACCTATGGGGAGCATTGATATGGAAGATGCTAACTATCTTATACCCATACACTAGGATCATTATAGATACCTAAAAAAAAAAAAAAATAAATAAATAAATAAATAAAAAAAAAAAAAAAAAAATTTTTACCTGGATAATGGATATCCCGGTTAGGGCAACCATGGGAGCATATAGCATTCCCTATGGTCTAACCTCAGCCCTAAACTATTATAAATGGCCATGAAAATATTAAGAAAACAAGCATAATCATGGCATATATTGGATGATATCCTCATATTAGGGGAAACAAAGGAATTAGCTGTGGCAGCAGTTCTAGCTACGAAACAGCTCCCTAAAGCTGAGGTTTATCCCACGCCCAGATAAACCAGAATTGAAGCGTTAACTACCAAGGATTATCTGGGCTTCAATAATAATTCCGTCCATATGACTGTTACTTTGCCAAGGTACTTGGGTCACTATAATCAAATCATGAATGTACCCACTGAAGCTATATCACAATTAAGGTGGTGGGCAGACATATATTTGGCATAGTTTTCAGCCCTATTATCATCACCAATCCCAACCTGGTTATTAAAAACCGATGCCAGTACTTTAGGCTGGGGAGCAACTAAACTCCATATCCAGCACAGGTAACAGATGGACCAATTCACAAACATCGTTACTACACATACCGGGCATCAACTACTTGGGATTGGTGATCGCCTATTGGGCTAAAAAGCATATGCATTTCAAATGCAGCACGTACATATGTGGTTACGGATTGATAATACTATGGTGGTGGCTTATATCAACCATATGGGGAGCATAATAATCATTATTGTGCAACAAATTGGTCAAACAAATCTGGCAATGGTGTGTCAAAAGACATTTTAACTATCAGCTGCCTATGTCCTAGGAAGCTAGAACACAGTGGGAGACACCATGTCACGGGGTAAAATCTATGATTACATTGAATAGATGTCAAACCCAAAATATCTGCTAAATTTATTAAGCAGTTTGAAAGCCAGATATCAATTTGGTTGCACAAGACGGAATCACCAGTAACCCATGTATGTGACTTAGGAACCAGATTAGAGGCAGCAGCGATAGATGCCTATACGCTGGAAGGGGGAATTTCTGCTTTGCCTTCCTCCCTTCTGCCTCATCAGACGGGCACTTCGCAATACAGATGGGATCTGTCTCCGAGATATTGAACGTGCCCGACCGGCCTACACAGCCATGGTTCCCAGTTCATCACGACACGGTGGGCGAGTCACCTATGGATTTCCCTAGTGGACCATGGTTGCTGACTCAACCCAGTATCAGGCACAAGCCACCCATGCCAGGGAAACATCAAACTCCTGGGTGCAGGGTTTGAATAGACCTTACCAGGGACTGGGATTATCCAAAGGAACCATTACCACCATGTCGGCATCCCTGCGAACAGTCACTAAAAGCTAACATGGGTAAAATACTGCCACGACGCAGGGACAACGAACTATTCAACCACTGACGTATTGGAGTTCCTGGAACATCTACACCATGACTAAAAGGTGAGTTACAGTGCCGTAAATACAGCATGGAGCGCCTTATCTGCTTATCTAAAACAGCATGTCAGCAGAGCATGGGATCCCATCCACTGAAGGTAAACTTATTAAGGGCAACTATAATATAAGCCCCAAACACCCAGGTATATACCCATGTATGGGATATTGGTGTGACATTGACATGTCTCAGAGATGGCACCAGCCAGATCCCTCAGCTTGCTTAATCTATGTTTTTAAAAAACGCTCATGCTTATGGCTCTCGTACATGCTCACAGAGTCCGGTCACTCCATAAACCAGACTGGATAACATGGTGATTACCCCAGACGCATCACGTTCATATTTAGGTCTGGTAAAATCTAACTCGCAGGTATATGGGACTAGGCGAGATTATGAGTTCGGCACGAACTAGTAGGGTCGAGATCGCCTTTGTTTTCCGTGCTGTAGTCGTTATATGGCTATATGGACCAGGAACGCCCAATTCACTGGTGGGATTCCGGGCCTACCCACCAGAGTCCAGGTTGAGTGTGGTGACCCATCTACTACTATATATAGACACAACCCACAATCTTAGAGGGAGAGGAAAGCCTATGGGTCAACCACAGTAACCCAAGACGGGGTACGAGCCAAACCACTCCAAGGTGGCTCAAACAGGTACCGAAAGCTGCCGGAATAGATAATAATACATTTAATCCCATTCCACTAGGGCAGCATTGGTATCAGCGGCTGAACGAATGGACATCCCGGTTGACCACATTTTCAATACAGCAGAATGGTCAAGGGAACGGCGTTCAGAACATTTTGTTTTTATTATAAACCGTTGATAAACCTGATTTAATTGCAGGAGAATATTACAAACTGCAATATTAATTTAAGCTCAGAGGAGCTCTTTTATGTTGTTATTGTTAACAAATACCTTTCTGTTTCTTTTGAAAGCAGATCCACTGGTTGATTACGATAACACTTCCTCCCTCATAAACTTCGGCAGTGAGTGAAATAAAAACTGTTACACGGTTTGAAATCACAGACCTTTGAAGTCTTCACGGAATCACTCACGTGACTCCGAAGTAAAATAGTTAGATTAAACGAGTACTTACCAGTATGAAGTTTGATCTGTATTTTATGAGGAGTTACGGTGAGGGATTAAGTGCCCGCCGCTCCCACCCTCATTATATAGATCAAACTAATAAACTGATGTCTCGTGATCTTTACTATCTTACTTCAAATATTGTGTCTATTCTGTGATTTCACACCGCTGCTTCGAAGTATGCCGCATGCGCAGTACCTGCTGGGTTCTTCACTTAATCCCTCACCGTAACTCCTCATAAAATACAGATCAAACTTCATACTGGTTTAATCTAACTATTAAAAGGACATTGTCTATTTCAGAGGATGTGTCCATTAGGAATATCCACTGGAAGATATGAGGAAGAGAGAAAACCTTCCAACTTCTATAACATTCAATATGCTACAGCAGAAGAAATGGTAGAATTTCACCATCACCAACTGTTTAACAATGAGGATTTTAGTTTAGTTTAGTTTGAGGATTTTAGTTTAGTTTAGTTTAGTTTAGTTTAGTTTAGAGATACAGCATGGAAACATGCCCTTCGGCCCACCAGATCCGCACCGACCAGCGATCCCCGCACACTAACACTAACCAACACACACTAGGAACAATTTACACTTATACCAAACCAATTAACCTACAAACCTGTATGTCTTTGGAGTGTGGAAGGAAACTGAAGAACACGGAGAAAACCCACGCAGTCACAGAGAGAATGTACAAACTTCGTACAGACAGGTAGTCAGATATCGGGTAGTCAGGATCGAACCCAGGCCTCTGGCGCTTCAAGCGCAGTAAGGCTGCAACTCTACCGCTGTGCCGCTAATCGGATATTCTTTGTGAAAATAGCTATGGAAAAAGATCTTATGAAGATTTCCTGTCCAAAGCCATGGCTTGGCAACTCCGCAAGTACAGATATATTTTACAATTAAAATTAACCATCCTGATATAGGGGTTTAGTACCATCTATCAATGCCATTTAAATCCAGGAAGAGGTATTAGAGTAGTATGTCCCCGAAAACATTTCATAATCATCATCATCATTTATTAGCCAAGTATGATTTGCAACATACGATGAATTTCATTTGCCATATAGTCATACCAATAAAAAGCAACAGAACATACAAAATACATTTCAACATAAACATCCACCACAGCGACTCCTCCACATTCCTCACTGTGATGGAAGGCGAAAAAAAGTTCAATCTCTTCCCTTCTTTGTTCTCCCGCGGTCGGAGGCGATCTTGGCTCCCGTAGCCGGTGACGTTTGGGCCCTCGCATCGGGGCGGTCAAGCACCTGCTTCGGGAGGATCTCAGCTCCCCCGCACCGGGCGATCTGACCCTGGGTCGGGGCTGGTCAAAACCTTCTGTGTTGTTTGGAGCTTCCCGACATCAGTCTCTACCCGAGAATGTGAGGTGAAATCTGCAGGCAAGGGATTGGCTCAGATGGTAATTCCACGTCCCCGCGGTGGGGCTCAAAGTCAGTCCCGAGCACCAGCTCCATGATGTTAGGCCGCAGAGCGACCAGAGATACGATCCGGAAAATAATCGCATCTGCGGCAAGGTAAGAGATTGAAAAAATGTTTTTCTGATCCCCTACCCCACCCCCCCACATAAAACAAACCAGAGAACATTAACACATACTTTTAAAACACATTAAAAATAACAAAAAAGAGACGAAAAAAACAGACTGTTGGCGAGGCGGCCCCTGGTGGTAAATCAGGAAAACAATCGCATCTCAGGCACGGTAAGAGATTGAAATTCACATGTTAAGAATATTCTTAATTGGAATAGAGCAAGTAAATATCGGCAAAAATATAATAATTTCATATGAGCTGCATACAGTATATCGTAACAGTTTTTGTGAACCAGAACTGAAGTATTTCTGTTCACAGACTGAGAAAGGGTCATGGCAGTAGCTAAATAAGGACAATTCTATGGATAAAAATAGTCAAAGTAGTTCCATATTAATGGAATCAGGCAAGCTAAAATGTCACCTTCAGTCTGCACTACAACATTTTCCCTGACATCCTTATAATAGAATGGAGCAATTCCAGTTCAACGAGGAATGCAGTTCTAATGGCAGGAGCATTATTACATTTTTGGAACTGGATGATACAGCACTTGGTAATGATATTTAATTTCATTGAAAGTAATTTTAATAGGCATTCCCTATAAAGTTATATGCAACGGATTGTTAAGAGCTGTATTGTATAATTTATACACATATATATCAGATGCAAGGAAGCATGGTACTTCCCTCATTTCAGCTAATGGCTTTTTTCATTATTTAATGAGAAAAAGTTATTAAAGAGTCTCATTGGTGACTGGATGTTACCATAAATCAAAACATTAGGATAGAAATTCCAGTCGTAAGCATATGTTACATAGATCCATAACAAGCTTAGGGAGGTGGAAGAAAAGGATGCAATTGGTCTGTATCCTGTCCTGCTCTGATTTCACAATGTCTTTGGCAAGGTTTACAAATGTGAAATGCGAGCTCTCTGATAATGTATGAGATGAGAATGATTAAAGAGCTGAACATCATGCAGAATTACTTAAATAACTCTTGTGGCAAAACGTTCACAGTTTCCACTGACAGCATTGCGAATCTGTAAACACAGACATTAGAACTCAAGCGCAAAGGATAGGCTGTGCTATTTTTGTAGCTGATTAGCATCTATTAGAGCTTTTTGGATTAGTTTATCAGCGTGCTATTTTCTATTTTGCAATAAGCCTTTTATAAAATTGCCTACTGTTTGTTTCACGCATTTCATTGTCAACCTGTACGTTGCTGCTAGTTGTCAGAAAATAGGCCTTACCTGCAACTCTGAGAAAGGGGAATAAGAATTTTAGAAAACAGATTGTGGGCCAAGATGTTGGCAGTGAACTTATTCACACTCACCAGTAGCAGGGTGCTTCGAATGACCTCCTAAAGCTCAAATTGTGGCTGAGTTTACG
Source organism: Leucoraja erinaceus (assembly GCF_028641065.1). Lineage (NCBI taxonomy): Eukaryota > Metazoa > Chordata > Chondrichthyes > Rajiformes > Rajidae > Leucoraja > Leucoraja erinaceus. The sequence goes on along the minus strand of NC_073395.1, from coordinate 36,467,556 downwards.
AACAGCATATGTAAGTTACCACACTGTAGCACCAAGGCAACTTAGCAAGGATTCCGCTGATTTAGGTTTCATTGCCATTTTCCTATCTTAACCTGCTCAAGGCTCTATCTCTGAGATATCTAAGATACTCATCATAACTGATATAGTGCTGGTTCTGGCTCCTTTCAAGGAAGTGACGCCATTAAGCTTGTTCACAAGCACTTTAGCCTGGTTTTGAGCCTACATCTGTTGATTTTTGACCCCGTTGCTAAGAAAAATAGATCCTTCCTAATTACTCTGTAAGCCTGCCATAATTGTATTTGCCTCAATTAATCTGCCTCAACCTCCTCTGTTCCAAAGCTTATTCCGTTTATCGGCAGAGCTACTATTTTCTATCCTGGGAACATTTTCTTAAATCTCTCTTGCACCTTCTCTCGTGAAATCTCATCTTTCCTGCAATGTGGTACAGCAGAACTGTATACTGTACTCCAGCTATAGCCTAACTATTGTGCAGTAGCGTTACTAGTAGAGTCGTGCCTCACAGCACTCTAGACCCAGGTTCAATCCTGACCTCGGGTGTTATCTGTGTGGAGCTTGAACATTCACTCTATGACCAGGTGGCCTCCAGTTTCATCCCCCATCCCAAAACCAGGCATATCATTAGGTTAATGGGTTACTGTAAAATTATCCTTAATATGTAGGGGATCAATAGAATCTGGGGAGAGTTGATGAAAATGTGAGGAGAATAAAAAAATAGATTAATGATTAGTGGTAATGCATGGTCGATGGCCAATGTGGACTCGGTGAGCCAATGGGCCTATTCCATGCTGTATCCATCAATTACCTGAATATTGTCATATGGAGTTTTAACATAATTTCCCAGACATTGCAATCTATTCTTCAACTAATAATGGAACACATCCCTTATGCATTTTTAATAACCTCACCCAAAGTATGGAATCATGAAGCAGACAATTTTGTTTTAAGGTGTGGAGGAACATTTTAATAGGAACCTGAGGGGCAACATTTTTTACACAAAGCGTGCTAGGTATATGGAACGAGCTGTCAGAGGAAGTAGTTGAGGTAGGTGCTATCCCAACAGTTTTTAAACAATTGGACAGGTAAATGGATAGGATAGACAAAAGGTTATGGAACAAATAGAGGCAGGCGGGACTAGTGTAGATGGGGCATGTTGGTTGGCGTGGGCAAGTTGGGCCAAAGAGCTTATTTCCACGTTGCATGGCTCTATGAATTTATGACTTTATAATTTTAATGTGCGCTTAAGTTATCTGCAAGGATCTGTGCATACTTAATACAGAAGCTTCCTGTTGAGAGATGCTTCTCCTAACCAGTCCCCACTGTATACTCACCAATTATCAGGTGAGAGAGCCCAGCTGATGCATGAATATCCCTCACATCTTGCGTTCCAGCTCCACCTGCACTAATTTAATGCATGAATGAACAAATCCCAGCTTCATTTACTTTAATGACTTGCTACAACAGCTCTGTGTTTACTGACGAGTAGCACCACATGTAAAGAATTTAGACCCCTGATTAAAATATATATTTCTGAAAGAACCATACCCTGACACAGGTATACGGATTAGTGTGTAGGTCGCCATGATGTACCTAATGAGGACATAACAGTTCCTTCTAAAATACTCCATTGACTGGGGATTGCCACTCCTGGAGGAGACTACTGGAGAACTGTGGCCATTAGCCCTCCTGCACAGTGCTCCACCTCCCTTCGATTAACGTAAATCACAATCATCTTGACTTGCCCATCCTATTGAGTGGTCTACATCCCACCCCAGGTAGACATTCATCGAGGAGCTGCACACCCTGGTCAACTAACACAACTTTCACATGTGAAGTAATTGCTCCCTAACTATGACCAGCACATGTCCTCCAGCACCAGGGGAGCAAACACCCTCAACACAGCTCCACCACCATCAGAGATGCCCATCACTCCATCCCTTGGACTCACTTTGTGAAATCGGAATCACTTGTCTGTGCTGCTCCTTCCTGCGAATAGGCAGCGACTGAAGAGCGCACCCCTAGTGGTGAGGACTAGTCAGGGGAGGCAGAGGAATGGCACCAGGGCTGCTTAAATGCGGCAGACTGCCCAAGGACTAGGGAACAGATCTGAACGAATACGCCACAGTTATTGGCAACTTCATAAGGAGGAAGTTATTGGCAACTTCATAATGTCCTCCAAATGTGAGGAAGGACATTATTGCCATAGAGGGAGTGCAGAGAAGGTTCACCAGACTGATTCCTGGGATGTCAGGACTGTCTTATGAAGAAAGACTGGATAGACTTGGTTTATACTCTCTAGAATTTAGGAGATTGAGAGGGGATCTTATAGAAACTTACAAAATTCTTAAGGGGTTGGACAGGCTAGATGCAGGAAGATTGCTCCCGATGGTGGGGAAGTCCAGGACAAGGGGTCACAGCTTAAGGATAAGGGGGAAATCCTTTAAAACCGAGATGAGAAGAACTTTTTTCACACAGAGAGTGGTGAATCTCTGGAACTCTCTGCCACAGAGGGTAGTCGAGGCCAGTTCATTGGCTATATTTAAGAGGGAGTTAGATGTGGCCCTTGTGGCTAAGGGGATCAAAGGATATGGAGAGAAGGCAGGTACGGGATACTGAGTTGGATGATCAGCCATGATCATATTGAATGGCGGTGCAGGCTCGAAGGGCCGAATGGCCTACTCCTGCACCTAATTTCTATGTTTCTATGTTTCTATGCGTGGATGAAGAGTCTGTTCCCACAAAAACTATCCGCCTGCTCTCCAACTAGAAGCCGTGGTTGAACCAGGAGGTCCACAATAATCTGAGAACCAGATCTCGGCAATTCAAGTCTAGCAATGCAGATTCATATAAGATGTCCAGATATGACCTTGCTGAGGCCGTCAAAAAGACAAAAAGGGACTTCCGCTCTAAACTGGAGAATGAAGCAGACATTCGGCAGCTGTGGCTGGGCAAAACCAGGAGGCAGCTCTAGTGAGAGTGAAGCATCGCTCCCTGACGAGCTCAATGTGTTCTATACATGGTTTGATGGGAAGAACACTGACGTGCATTCCCAAGCCCCATCACCCCCTATGGTATTCCAATTACAGTCACAGAGGCCGACGTCGGAAGATCCTTCAGGAGGGAGAATCCTCATAGAGCGTCTAGACATGACGGACTACCTAGTCAATAGACAATAGACAATAGGTGCAGGAGTAGGCCATTTGGCTCTTCGGGCCTGCACCGCCATTCAATGTGATCATGGCTGATCATCAGTACCCCGTTCCTGCCTTCTCCCCATATCCCCTGACTCTGCTATTTTTAAGAGCCATATCTAGCCCTCTCTTGAAAGCATCCAGAGAACCTGCCTCCACTGCCTTCTGAAGCAAAGAATTCCACAGACTCACCACTGTGAGAAAAAGTGTTTTCCTCGTCTCCGTTCTAAGTGGCTTACTCCTTATTCTTAAACTGTGGCCCCTATGTTTCAATGAGATTCCCTCTCATCTTTCTAAACTCCAGAGTGTACAAGCCCAACTGCTCCATTCTCTCAGCATGTGACAGTCCCGCCATCCCGGGAATTAACCTTGTAAACCTACGCTGCACTCCCTCATTCGTATTCTCAAAACCTGTGCAGACCAACTGGCTGGAGTTTTTGTGGAAATCTTCAACCTCTCATTACGGAGGCTCCCAGCTGCTTTAAGAGGGCATCAATAATATAGGTACCCCAGAAGAGTAAGGTGACGTGCCTCGATGACTACTGATCAGAGGCACTAACGTCAGTAGTGATGAATTGCTTTGAGAGGTTGGTTATGGCGCATGTCAATTCCTACCTCAACAAAAACCTGTACCCCCTATAAATTGCCTCCCACCACAACAGGTTAACAGAGGATGTGATCTCGCTGGCTCTCCACTCTGCACTGGACCACTTGAACAATAAAAACACATACATCAGGCTGTTGTTCATAGACTACAGCTCGCGTTCAACATAATCATCCCCTCCAAACTAGTTGCCAAGCTCAGGGGACTGGGTCTCTGCACACTTCTCAGCAACTGGATCCTTGATTTCCTCATCAACAGAACGCAATCAGTACGAATTGGCAGCAACAATTCCTGCTCAATAACCTCATGGCTGTGTGTTCAGCTCCCTGCTCTTCTCATTCTATACCCATGACTGTGCAACTGAACACAGTTCCAACTATATTTAAATTTGTCGACGATACCAGAGTTATTGGATGAATAATTTAAGATGACTAGACAGAGTATAGGTGTTGAGATCGATCGACTGACTGAATGGTGCCAGAATAACAACATTTCGCTCAAAGATAGACACACAATTCTCAAGTAACTCAGTGACTCAGGCAGCATCTCTGGAGAAAAAGGAAAGGTGATGTTTCGGGTCAGGACGGTCTGATGAAGGGTCCCGATCCAAAACGTCACCTATCCATTTCCTCCGGAGATGCTGCCCAACACGCTGAGTTACTCCAGCATTTTGTGTCTATTTTTGTATAAACCAACATTTGCAGTTCATTTTTATTACATTTAACCTCTCTCTCAACATCACTAAAACCAAGGAACTGATTGTTGATTTGAGAAGAAGAAGTTTGAGGATATACAAATCTATCTTCATTGATGGGACGGTGGTGGAGAGAGTCAGAAAGTTCAAATTGCTGGGCATGCATATCTCTGAGGTTGTGTCCTGGGCCCAGCACATTGATGCAATCATAGAGAAAGTCCATCAATGCCTCTACTTCCTTAGAGATTGAGGAGATTCAGTACGTCGACAAATACATTCTTGAACTTTTACAGGTGTCCAGGTGAGAGCATATTAACAGGTCGTATCACTGCCTAGTTCAGCAACTCGAATGCTCTCGAAAGTCAAAGATTGCAAAAAGTGATGAACACTGCCCAGTCCATCATGGGCACTGACCTCGCCACTATTGGAAGGATCTACAGCAGTCGCTGCCTCAAAAAGGCAGCCAGCATCATCTAAGACCCACACCACCCTGGCCACACACTCATTTCACTCATTACATCGGGAGGAAGGTATAAGTGTCTGAATGTTGTTACGTCCAGGTTCAGGAGCAGCTTCTTCCTAACACATTGAATGGCGGTGCTGGTTCGAAGGGCCAAATGGCCTACTACTGCAACTATTGTCTATTGTCTATAACAACCATCAGACTATTAAACACTACAACCTCCAACTATGCTCCAAACTATGGAGACTTGGGGGTGTTGCCTCTGTCCTTGCAATATTATTCTTTTGGGTTTTTTGGTCGTTTTTGTAGTTTATTATGGTGTTTACGGAGTACTATGTTGGCATATCTGTTGTGCTGCTGTAAGTAAGAATTTCATTGATTCGTTCCGGGACATATGACAATAAAACACTCTTGACGCTTGCCGCTCCTCAGTGTATGTGGGAGCAGTTTCTTTTTCCGTTGCAGCCGCACTAAGGAGTATTTTTGCACAACCTTCTTCATCAAGATCAACTGGGAGGAATTCTGGAAGGCAAGTGTACATTTAATCAAGTTCACCAAACAGATGGATGTTATTTCTATCAGATATACTCTGGCTTTGTGATCAATTTAAAACCACTTGCACATAATAGATGAGGGAACGGTGAATAAAGTAAATGGAAGCATTGATCATTGAGAATATTGTGTCTACTCTTTCACATGAAAAGAAGCACAAATAGTAGCAATGTTACAAAATTTTGAGATTTAAAAAATCAAGTCTGCAATTTATCCCATCAGATAAAGCATAAAAAGAAGTTTAATTTGACACCTAATTTACTTTCATATCTCAAGTAATAAAAAGGTTATGGCCATTTTCATGCTCGGAAATTAGCATCTTGTTCCCTATTGATTTTCTATGGACATAACAAAAAAGCTGTGATCATGGACAGTCAAAAGCCCATAACATTCTTAAAAATTAAGAGAACTGAATGAAATTTTCAGTTATCATAGATTGAACCATTCTGAAACAAATATAAAATAATCTTACTTGGATGACCTGAAACTAAAGCATATAATTAGTTAGTTCCCCAATTGTAGCTAATTTCAAACTTCTGTCCCTAATTCTCAAACATGTATCCATTGTTCGGATAAATGATTAAAGATTTTTCAAAGTTTTTAAGCCTGTATCCAAATAATATTCACAAATAATTCACAATAAAACATGATTTTTAAATCTCATTTACATCAATTTATAGGCCAAATGGAAGGAATTTAGTGTTCAATTGCTGTAAATTAAAGTCAATTTTAAATCAGCTTTCTAGTGGGTTCCTGTGAACGCGCTGGTTTAGAACGTTCACATTGCGCTGGATTTGTGCCCTCAAATGCCCAGAAAAATACTGCGGGATATAAAGAGCCCAAAATGAACTACTCGCTATAGTAAACTTTGTATAAAGGAGTCTTAAGAAGCCCCTTTTAATGTAAAAATAAGGTACATACCTTTAATTGTTTGTTTTATAAACCCCTGGGGCTGCGAGAGGTCGCGGGTTGAGAGAGTGATTTTAAAACTATTATAACTATTATTTGAGGCCTATAAAACTAATAATACCTTTTGCGACGAGGTCTTTCAGCGATTTTTCGTTAATGATTTACTAGGCTGAACATCTTCGATTGGAACAGCCTAGTAAAAATCGCATTTCAAACCCACCCCCTCTAAACAGCACCAAAATCGCGCACACGGGCTGGGGCAGATTCTCAACGACGATTCAGGTAGGTTTTGCAACATACCTACACATAGCATTTGATCCCAATTTCTTATTCGGATTCCTGGAAAATTGCCTGACTTTGCCAAATGGCTCATGATGATAGCCATATAACCATATAACAATTACAGCACGGAAACAGGCCATCGCGACCCGTGCCGAACACGTATTCTCCCCTAGTCCCATCTACCTGCGCTCAGACCATAACTCTCCATTCCTTTCCCGTCCATACAACTATCCAATTTACTTTTAAATTATAAAAACGAACCTGCCTCCACCACCTTCACTGGAAGCTCATTCCACACAGCCACCACTCTCTGAGTAAAGAAGTCCCCCCTCATGTTACCCCTAAACTTCTGTCCCTTAATTTTCAAGTCATGCCCCCTTGTTTGAATCTTCCCTACTCTCAGTGGGAAAAGCTTATCCACGTCAACTCTGTCTATCCCTCTCATCATTTTAAAGACCTCTATCAAGTCCCCCCTTAACTTTCTGCGCTCCAAAGAATAAAGCCCTAACTTGTTCAACCTTCCTCTGTAACTTAGTTGCTGAAACCCAGGCAACATTCTAGTAAATCTACCTCTGTACTCTCTCTATTTTGTTGACATCCTTCCTATAATTAGGCGACCAAAATTGTACAATTTTAACATTACATCCCTACTTCTATACTCAATGCTCTGATTTATAAAGGCCAGCACACCAAAAGCTTTCTTTACCACCCTATCTACTAATGTACTTAGTGCAAAACTAGGATTTTAAACAGAATTAGGCGATAACCAGCATTACATGGGTGTCACTTTATCTGCACCCGATTATCTGTAAAATGTATGAGTCATCCTTTCACACACCGTGGCCTTTCCTTGGGCACTGCATCTGTTTGAGGGCAATCACAGCCATGTAGTGTCCAGAGGCTGGGGAAGGGAAGTGAAGAAAGAGTGGGTAGATGTGAAGAAGGGAGATGAGAAGCTGCCAGGGAAGTGAGGGGGAGGAGATAGATAAAGAGGTTCAGTTTCTAAGGGAAAGGGTGGGAGAGGTGATGTGATTTACAGTGCCACCCTCCACCTGTCCCCATGGGAGAGCATGGCTGAATGAAAGCTGTCAGAGATGTCAGGGGTTATGGGGGAGAAAGCAGGTGAATGGGGTTAGGAGGGAAAGTAATTGAATGGCAGAGTAGACTTGATGGGCCGAATGGCTGTAGCTAAACCTTGTAGAGACCACACATGGGCTGCTTGGTATGCGAACCATCGTTTCTGAAAGCAGAGTTATGACAAACACATCCTGCATGACCAGAACCCCTGTCAGTGGCAGGGATTAGTTTGGGGAAGGTATCACCACGTGAGACGATGTGCCTATCTGAATGCCCCCATTGCTGTTGTGCCTCTTTATCCAATACAATGCTGAAGGAGGTTTTCAGTCCCTTTACTACAGGTTTCTTTTGGCTAGTTTACAGAACCAATTAAAGTGTAAATAGACACAAAATGCTGGAGTAACTCAGTGGGACAGGCAGCATCACTGGAGGGAAGGAAGGGTCTTGACCAGAAACGTCACCCATTCCTTCTCTCCAGAGATGCTGCCTGTCCCACTGAGTTACTCCAGTATTTTGTGTCTATCTTCGGTTTAAACCAGCATCTGCAGTTCCTTCCTAAACAATCCAACTCTGAACTTAGGTCTCTGTGCAAAAAAAAAAAGGTTTATTCTGGAAATTCAGTTCAACCTGGAACTTTGCAGTTTCAATAACTTCAAACTCTTGCTTTTATCAAACCCACATTTGGGGATAGTCCACATTTCCAGATTTTCAGTAGTTGCAATTTATAGATGAGACACTTAATACTATGCAATTATCCACACGAATATATCGTTGCTGAATAGTTTTTGCTGTTGTTAAGGTAACAAAGATATTTCGAGCTTCCTTACATTCCTTAAAGTCAACCTTGGTTTCCATGTCTGTTCAGATTACGGTGATTGGTTTAGCCTGGATAAGACCGTGAGTACTCACCTGAAATAAAAGGGATTCATTTATAGACCTTTGGATAAAATGCAGCATGCAGTGAGCTTTGGTCCCCTGAAACAGATACCTTATCTAGCCTCGAACAATGAATAAATACCTTGCCGACTCTCAATATCAAGTTTTTCAATGTGCCCTAAGGCATCTCCGATCCAACCTGAACTCTGTAGGTTAATGTTTAATTGGGCAGATTCATCACTTGCATGCAGCAACACAATCTAAACAAGCTAGTTAATTGATTTTAGTTATCCTGATACAGTTATGTATGAGATAAACATATGTGCTTTTGGTTATTAATAGTCCTATTTTATCTTGCTGAGTGTAACATTATAATTTTAGCAGATCCGATCCCAAAATGTCACCAATCCATTTCTTCCAGAGATGCTGCCTGACCTGTGAGTTACTCCAGCACTTTGTGGTTTATTTATTCCAATTTTACAACGGTCTTCACCTGGGCTGGACCGGAACCGATGTCCTCGGGGAGTGTTTCCTAGTGCTGTTGGGAAGAATTTAAACTAATATGGCAGAGTGGTGGGAACCAATGCAGGAAGACAGAGGGCCGTAAAATGAGGGCAGAAGCAAAAGGTAGAAGGGAGAAAAGTAAAAGTGGAAGGCAGAGAGATCAATGGCAAAGATCAAAAAGGCCCACACTACATCTTAATTCTATTAGGGCTAAGAATGTTAAAACAAACCTGAAAGCTTTGTGCCTTAATGCGAGGAGCATTCGTGATAAGGTGGATGACTTGAATGCGCAGTTAGTTGTTCATGGACATGATATAGTTGGAAATTCGGAGACATAGCTTCAGGGTGACCAAAGCTGGGAGCTCAACTTGCAGGGGTGTTCAGTATTCAGGAAGGTTAGGCTGAAAGAAAGAGGATGCGGGGTGGCATTGCTGGTTAAAGAGGAGATTAATGCAATAGTAAGGAGAGACATTAGCTTGGATTGTGTGGGTAGAACTGCGAAATCGCCAAGGACAGAAAACGTTTGTTGGAGTGGTGTACAGACCACCAAACAGCAGTAGTGAGGGTGGGGATAGCATCAAGCAGGAAATTAGGGATGCGTGTAGCAAAGGTACAGCAGTTATCATGGGTGACTTTAATCTGCATATAGATTGGGCTAACCAAATTGGTAACAACACTGAGGAGGATGATTTCCTGGAATGTATACGGGATGGGTTTCTAAGCCAATATGTAGAAGAACCAACCATTCTGCATTAAGATAGAGAGTGACAGTTAATTCAGAGACAAGGTTCCTGAACTGAAAGAAAGGTAACTTTGATGGTATGAGATGAGAATTGGCTAGGATTGACTGACAAATGATACTTAAATGGTTGATGGTGGATATGCAATGGCAAAGATTTAAAGATTGCATGGATGAATTACAACAATTGTTCATCCCTGTCTGGCGTCAAAAATAAAATAGGGAAGGTGGCTGAACCGTGGCTAACGAGGGAAATCACGGATAGTGTTAAATCCAAGGAAGAGGCATATAAATTGGCCAGAAAAGCAGCAAACCGGAGGACTGGGAGAAATTTAGAATTCAACAGAGGCGGACAAAGGGGTTAATTAACAGGGGGGAAATAGAGCATGAAAGATAGCTTGCGGGGAATATAAAAACTGACTTTAAAAGCTTCTATAGATGTGTGAAGAGGAAAAGATGGGTGAAGACAAATGTTGGAACCTTACAGTCAGAAACTGGTGAATTTATAATGGGAAACAAGGAAATGGCAGACCAAAAATCTCTCAGAAATAATAGGGGATTGAGGATCTAGAAGGAGGAACTGAGTCAGGAAATTGGTGTTAGATGAACTGTTGGGACTGCAGGCAAATAAATCCCCGGGCCTGATGGTCTGCATCCCAGAGTACTCAAGGAGGTGGCCCTAGAAATCGTGGATGCATTTTGATCATTTTCCAATGTTCTAGAGACTCTGGATCAGTTCCTGTGGACTGGAGGGTAGCCAATATAACCCCACATTTTAAGAAAGGAGGGAATGAGAAAACAGGGAATTACAGACCAGTTAGCCTGACATCGGTAGAGGGGAAGATGCTTGAGTCGATTATTAACGATGTAATAGCAGTGCATTCGGAAAGCAGCGATGGATTTATGAAGGGGAAATCATGCTTGACTAAACTTCGGGAATTTTTTGAGGGTTTAACATGTAGAATGGATAAGGGAGAGCCAGTGGATGTGGTGTAGCTGGACTTTCAAAAAGTCTTTGACAAGGTCCCACACAAGAGATTAGTGTGCAAAATTAGAGCACATGGTATTTGGGGTAGGGTATTGACATGGATAAAGAACTAGTTGGCAGACAGGAATCAAAGAGTAGGATTTAACGGGTCCTTTTCAGAATGGCAGGCAGTGACTAGTGGGGTGCCGCAAGGCTCAGTGCTGGGATCGCAGCTATTTACAATATATATTAACGATTTAGACGAGAAAATTAAATGCAGATGACACAAAGCTGGTGGCAGTGTGAACTGCGAGGAGGATGCTATGAGGCTGCAGGGTGACTTGGATTGGTTGGATAACTGAGGAAAAGCATGGCAGATGGAGTATAATGTGGATAAATGTGAGGTTATCCACTTTGGTGGCAAGAGCAGGAAGGCAGATTATTATCTGAATGGTGCAGATCAGGAAAAGGGGAGGTGCAACGAGACCATGGTGTGTTTGTACATCAGTCACTGAAAGTAAGAAAACAGGTACAGCAGTCAGTGAATAAAGCAAATGGCATGATGGCCTTCATAGCGAGATGAATTGAGTATACTGTAGGAGCAAGGAGGTCCTACTGCAGTTGTAAAGGGGCCTGGTGAGGCTACACCTAGAGTATTGTGTGTAGTTTTGGTCTGATAATTTGAGGAAGGACGTTCACAGGATGGCAGGACTGACATATGATGAAAGAATGTATCGGCTGGGCTTATATTCACTGGAATTTCGAAGGATGAGAGGATATCTTGTAGGAACATACAAGGTTCTTAAGGGATTGGACAGGCTAGATGCAGGTAAAATGTTCCTGATGTTGGGGGAGTCCAGAACCAGAGGTCACAGTTTAAGAATTAGGGGTAGGCCATTTAGATCTGAGATGAGGAAAAACGTTTTCACCCAGAGAGTTGTGAATCTGTGGAATTCTCTGCCACAGAAGGCAGTGGAGGCCAATTCACTGGATGTATTCAAGAGCGAGTCAGATATAGCTTTTGAGGCTAACGGAATCAAGGGATATGGGGAGAAAGCAGGAATGAGGTACTGATTTAAGATGATCAGCCATGATCATATTGAATGGCGATGCTGGCTCGAAGGACCGAATGGCCTACTCCTGCACCTATTTTCTATGTTTCTAGGTTTTAACGTTAACTACAGCAAGGACTACCAGAAGGGGCCTGTTGTATTGTTCATTGCTGCACTGCATGGTAGAAGAATCTGGTTACAGATTTCAGCCATTTCTTCTAAAAGGGATATCTTTCAGAATTAAGGCACTTTCTGACTGAAAAGCTAAAAAAAAACATTTTTTTTGCTCAACCCTCCTATTATTTTGCATAGCCTGCAGACATAATAATCTGTTTAAGAAGGAACTGCAGATGCTGGAAAATCGAAGGTAGACAAAAGTGCTAGAGAAACTCAGCTGGTGCAGCAGCATCTATGGAGCAAAGGAAATAGGCAATGTTTCGGGCCAAAACCCTTCTTCAGACTGATGTGGGGGGGGGGGGCAGGAAGAAGAAAGGAGAAAAGAAGAGGAGGAGCCAGAGGGCTGAAGGAGAGCTGAGAAGGGGAGGAGACAGCAAGGGCTACTGGGCATTGGAGAAGTAAATGTTTATGCCGCTAGGTTGTAAACTGCCCAAGCGGAATGTGAGGTGCTGCTCATCCAATTTCTGGTGGTGCTCACTCTGGCCACGGAGGAGGCCCAGGACAGAAAGGTCGGATTCGGAATGGGAGGGGGAGTTGAAGTGCTGAGTCACAGAGAGATCAGGTTGGTTAATGCGGACCGAGCGGAGGTGTTCGGCAAAATGATCGCCAAGCCTACGCCTGGTCTCACCGATGTAGATCAGCTGACATCTAGAGCAGCGGATGCAATAGATAAGGTTGGAGGGAGTGCAGGTGAACCTCTGTCGCACGTGGAACAACTGCTTGGGTCCTTGAATGGAGCCGAGGGGGGAGGTAAAGCGACAAGTGTAGCATCTCTTGCGGTTGCAACGGAAAGTGCCCGGGGAGGGGGAGGTGCTGGTGGGAAGGGAAGGGTTGAGCAGGGATTTACGGAGGGAGCAGTCTTTGCGGAAAGCAGACCTGGGGGGGGGGGGGGGGGGAGATGGGAAGATGTGGCGAGTGGTGGTGGTCACGTTGGAGGTGGCGAAAATGACGGAGGACTATTTGTTGTATGTGACGGCTAGTGGGGTGGAAGGTGAGGACTAGGGGGACTCTGCCCTTGTTCCAAGTGGGGGGATGGGGAGAGAGAGCAGTGTTGCGAGGTATTGAAGAGACCCTGGTGAGAGCGTCATCTATAGTAGGGGAGGGGAACCCCCGTTCCCTGAAGAATGAGGACATTTCAGATGTCCTGATGTGGAATGACTCATCCTGGGAACAGATGTGGCGTAGATGGAGGAATTGGGAGTAGGGGAAGCAGGGTGGGAATAAATGTAATCTAGATAACCATGGGAGTCAGTGGGTTTATAGTGGATGTCGGTCAGAAGTCTATCACCTGCGATGGAGATAGTGAAGTCAAGAAATGGAAGGGAAGTGTCGGAAATGGTTCAGGTGTATTTGAGTGCTGGATGGAAGTTATTGGTGAAGTGGATGAAGTCAGTGAGTTGTGTGTGGGTGCAGGAGGTAGTACCAATGCAATCGTCGATGTAGCGGAGGTAGAGGTCGGGGATGGGGCCCTGGTACATCTTGAACAAGGATTGTTCGACGTACCCTACAAAGAGGCAGGCGTAGCTGGGGCCCATGCGCGTGCCCATAGCTATGCCTTGTATTTGGAGGAAATGGGAGGAGTCAAACGAAAAGTTATTAAGGGTAAGGACCAGCTCCGCCAGGCGGAAGAGAGTATCTGTAAATGGGGATTGGTTGGTTCTCCGGTCGAGGAAGAACCGGAGGGCTTTGAGATCCTCCTGGTGGGGCATGGAGGTGTAGAGTGACTGGACATCCATGGTGAAGATGAGCGGATTGGGGCCTAGAGAATGAAATGTCCGGAGACGACGGAAAATGTCTGAGGTGTCTTGAACATAGGTAGGGAGGGATTTATCCAGAGGGGATAGGATGGAGTTGAGGTATGTGAAAATAAGTTTGGTAGGGAACGAACAGGCAGAGACAATGGGTCTACCAGGATGGTCAGGTTTGTGGATTTTGGGGAGAAGATATAATAATCTGGTTATTCTCCATAGCCTGGTAAAATGTCTTCAATGCACACCAGTGGTGGTTAAGTAGATAAAATCATTTAAAAAATTGAATGAGCTTGTTTTATTAAATGTGTTGTCGCAGTACATGCAGTCTCACTGCATGATCTACAGCTGTAATGCATAACACCACTTCAATTATATTAAGTGACTGCTGCCTATCAGATCCAAGGCTTATTGCACCTTGATCTTCATTAACTATTTTAGTTATCGGTTACTCTACCCACCTGAATCTTTCTGTTATCTGTGTAATATTGATGTTCTACCAATGCTTTTGTCCATGTCATTAATAAAGATATATATATATAATAATATATAATCCTATTTATATAGCACATTTTCAGTCAACTTGCATTGACCCCAAAGTGCTTCACATAATTACATTACATTACACACAGGCAAAGGTGAAGTGTCTTGCCCCAAGGACACAACGACAGTATGCACTCCAAGCGGGATTCGAACCAGCTACCTTCCGGTCGCCAGCCGAACACTTAGCCCATTGTGCCATCTGTCGTCCCAAAGATGAGCAAGAGCCACAACCGTGCTTCCCTGCAGAAATTCACTGGTAAATAGTCCTCATCCCCCATTTGTAACAATTACTTAGGATTTTTTTTTGCGGTTAGAGATACAGCGTGGAAACAGGCCCTTCGGCACGCCGCCAGTTAACCTACAAACCTGGACATCTTTGGAGTGTGGGAGGAATCTGGAGCACCCGAGGAAAACCCGGTCACGGAGAGAACGTACAAATTCCATACAGACAACACCCGTAGTCAGTATCGAACCCGGGTCTCTAGAGCTGTAAGGCAGTAACTCTACTGCTGCACTGCCATGCCACCCTTTGGTGTTAAGTTTCCTCACACAACTCTAAAATAATTGGAGCCATACAGTTAAAAGTAGGTGCAATCTAGAATTGAGCATGTTTGCACACATGTCTGTCTGGTTTAAAACGAGATATGCAATTCAACACCTGACTATTCAACTACATTTTTATTTGCCCCAACATGTTTCCCAGGAGATAACTTCCCTGAAGGATGTTAACCACAGCCACACACAGCATTCAGTATCATTATCATATCTGTAGGCTGTACAGAATGAAGCGAGGAGGATGAAATACAGTTGTTTTCTTCATTCTCTCATAGAAAGTATCTTCTTTCTGCATGAGAATCCTCATTTACTCACAGATACACAGATGGAGACACAAGAATTTGCAGATGCCGGTTTACAAAAATAGATGCAAACTGCTGGAGTAACTCAATGGGCAAGACAACATCTCTGGAGAACATGGATAGGTAATGTTTCAGGTCAGGTCTGAAGAAAGGTTCTGACCTAAAACATCACTTATTCATATTTTCCAGAGATGCTGCCAAACCCATTGAGTTACTCCAGCACTTTAACTAACCCTAATTCCCTTTTGCATTATCTAGAAGGCTCCAGAATTCACCCAGAAGATATTGTTCATTGGCCCAAAGCAATCCTTTGTTACCTTAGATTTTAACAACAGGAGAATTCTTTGATATTGTTGAGTTGAAATGCACCTTTTTCCTCTCACTGTGCTTTTGACTGTTGTGACTGCACTTCGCACAGTCTTTGCAAGTTGTTGATGCTTACCCAGGACCCAAGCCTATAACAGTTTGATTTCTCCTTGCACATGCCCCATAGCACTAAAACAGAGCTTTAAAAATCACAGATGCTGTGTTCAGGGTCTGCCCCACAAGCATGCGAGTGCATGCGGCAAGCGCGACCTAACGTGGTCGCTTCAGCCGTACGGCCTCGCGGGGCCGGTCCCACTTCGATCGCCGGAGCCGTATTGAGTTGTGACATCCCGCTGGTCCCGACATTGCGCAGGGGCTCGGGAAAAACTGACACTGTCCAAAAATTCTGCGTGGCAACGGCCGGCCCGCAGCCGCATCCAGGCTGAACGCCCGTACGGGCGTGCGCCGCTATGCCGTACCAGCATCTTGACGCCGTACGTCATGAACGCACTTCGCTCGAACTTCACGCCTTCCCGCGGGGCGTGCGCCCCCCAGCGTCTTTGGTTGCGGTCGCCGCAGCGTCACATGCTGGTGGGATGTATGGGGATCATCACGCTCTGCGCGAACTTTCCACGGACTTCGCTCGTCACTTCACGTGGGACTTCCCGTACGGGGATCACTCATCACTCCGCGCGGCCCCCGCGCTCCGCCCATGCAGTCACATACTGGTTGGACGCGTTTGCCGCATGCTCGACGCTTCCGGTCGTGGTCGCAGCCGCCGCATGCTTGTGGGACAGTTGTCACGTGAACCGAGGTACAGTGAAAAACTTTTGCTGCATGCTGTTCATTCAGTGGAAAGACAATACATGATCACAATCAAGCCACTTACAGTGTATAGTGTATAGTGTATAGATACCAGATAAGAGAATTAATTTAAGGTAAAGCCAGCAAAGTCTGATCAAGGGTCAGCAATGAGGTAGATAGTAGTTCAGGACTGCTCTATGGTTGTGGTAGGATGGATTAGTTGCCTCCTTTTCTTTTTACAATCAAACTGTTTTGAAGTTAATTTTTCTGCTGTGCTGATAAAGTCTCCTCTACCTGGGCAAACAATCAGGTTGATTCAAATTCTTTGATTGTGCAATATTTGGATCTCTTGGTCTATTGTAATAGTCTTAAATCTTTAATGACTTCAGTTTGTCTGATCAACTTGATAGAACAATATTCTGGTTAATGGTGCTGAGATCATAGGGTTACATTAAGCAGGGTGACTAATAAAACTAGTACTTGATCACCAAAAGTTTCCTCACTAAGAAATTGTACAATAAAATAATAATTTATTATAACTATAATTTTTTTATCAGACCTGCCTGTAGCGGCAAATTTTTATATCGTTCAAGAGATTACTCCCTCTGGCCGCTAAGTGCACTACATGGTTAAGGGGAATGTCGTTACACGCATGCGAGACCTTCAGAGCTTCTACACAGATATATCCTCATGACACAGCCCTTTGATTAATAGATTCTATATTGTTGATGAAAAACAATAAGGCACATCCAAACTTCTTCCGACTCGTACACTATAATCTTCATGAACTCCAGCTTATCGCTTTGAAGGTTAGTAAACTCCTCGTGTCTCCGTTACACTCCGCATGGTCAAAGGGTATGCCTTCCCCATGCTGTTCCCAAACGACACTAAAAACTAAGCATCTGCGCAATAAACTTAGCTCCAAACACGCCCTAAAATATGTCATAAATCCCACCCACAATCTAATGGGCAGTATAAAATTCAAAGACACTCAATGACACACAAAAGAAGCCAAATATACCGCCACTATACCGCCTTCGAAGCTAGATGTGTCACCATGGGACCATTGAGTGCCTAGGATATAATATAAACATTATCTGTTTATTTGAGAATGCCCTGGTAATTTGTACTCAGAGTGTCTCATTGTAATGGACGCATCAGCTTTCCACATTAGCAAAATTAACATTAAAATGATATTCACTAAATGTTGGCAACCTTTCCCCATGAAGTTTAAAAGGTTAATGCACAAGTAGCAGTCTGCGTCAACATTGGAACCAGTGCTCTCAGACTAACCCCTGTCCCACAGTACGAGTTCATTCCAAGAATTCTCCCGAGTTTGCCCTGATTCGAACTCGGAAATTTACGGTAATGGCACTCGCCGGTAATCGGGGCTCTCGTGGATATTTTTCATCACGCTTGCCACGAGTTTGATTTTTTTTAAACTCGGGAGAGCTCTTGGAATGAACTCGTACCGTGGGACAGGGCTAATACTCTCACTTCTTTGTACAGACTGTTTTACCAGCGGAGGACATGGTCACAATCACTCCAGTGTGTTTGTCTCAAGACCATTCAGGCTGCCGCCACTGATCCGTTACACATCACACTTTACCTTTACTGCTGCACTAAGGAGGTCACCCAGACTTCAAATTCCAAGTGCATCTGGTTGCACTGTTGGTTACCCCAAAGTGCAGGCATTCATAGACTACACATTTACAATTAACTCCTTGGCATGGTTCTGCCTAGAACTGGAACATCATGGTTATAATCCCAATGCGCCACAGACATGTGCTCTGTCACCCATTCCTTCTCTCCAGAGATACTGCGTCTTCATGCAGATACGTTACTCCAGCAATTTGCGTCTATCTTCGATGTACTCTGCCCACAATGTTCTTCACCAGCTTATACTAGATTCCTCTGGCATCCAGGGACCATTCTCTCATTGTCCTCCATTCTCAGCAGCATCAAATCTTTCAGTCGCACCACTCTCATTTAATTGGATACATTATGAAATCAGTTTATGAAATTAGATACAGTGTGGAAACAGGTTCATGGGCCCACCGAGCCCGTTCCGACCAGCGATCCCCGTACACTTGCACTATCCAATACACTGAGGCCAAGCTACAATTTTAGCAAAGCCAATTAACCCTCAAACCTGTACGTCTCTGCAGTATGGGAGGAAACTGGAGAACCCGGAGAAAACCCATGCAGGTCACGGGGAGAACGTACAAACTCCGTACAGACTGCACCCATGGTCAGGATCGAACCCGGGTCCCTGGCGCTGTAAGGCAACAACTCTACTACTGCGCCACTGTGCCGCCCAGAAATGAAGAACTGCTTATTTAAAAGCTGGCTCTGAAAATTGCAGGACATGGCTGCCTGACAGCAGCTGTGAGAAGTTGCAATTGATCAATAATAAAACTTTGCACTCTTAAAAACTGAGACGTTAGCATTCTCTGTTCCAGTACTATCCAGGGGAAATCTGATGGTGTTGTTTGGCAAACCTTACAATTGCAAATCCCATTTTGTTCATAAACAATGTTGGCAGGAAGACAGTCATCAGTAATGCATCTTAATTGCCATCAGAAAGCATTAAATTCCATCATTTATTCCTTATCCAATCTTACAATTTATTCTGTTAAGTAATTTATTGCTTTGCATTTTTTCAAAGAACCTTTCGATATCAACATCTACATATCTAGAAGCTAGATTTTTCCTTTTTGACCTGCCGCATGGTCACCGACAATAACACATAGAATTGACCAAATACATCTTCAAATGTTGTTAGAGATGTTTTGTGCCCATGCCTGTGTTAAAATGGGTCCTCCACAACTCTGGAAAAGATGTCACCCAGGTTAATGCATCTGAGGCACACTTCTTCCCAAACACCCTTGATGATCATCAACTCTAACAAACTGAATCTACAACACATTCCAACTCCAGCAACATGGAAAATGGCTTCCAAAATACTTAGTAGAATATGGTGGAGGGGGATGTATAGGGAGGAACTGCAGATGCTGGTTTACACCGAAGATAGACACAAAATGCTGGAGTAACTCAGCGGGACAGGCAGCATCTCTGGATAGTAGGAATGGGTGACATTTCGGGGCGAGACCTTTCTTCAGACTGTATCAGGGGACCCACTTCAGAGACCTTTTTTTAGACCGAGATTGCTGGTGAGACAACTGCAGCCATATTCAGAGATATATTGAGGTATTGATGGCTCGGAAATGCCAGGAGACTGTCAGGCATATGTGACCTGGCAAGACATGGCTGCCTTACTGTCTGTCCACAGAAAGAACCCACCAAACTATGGAGCAGTGCCAAAAATAATATAATAATGTGACAAAATATATGATGTTGAGTTCTGCAACCATCTAAATATTGCTTCTTTATGCTAATAATTACAAACACACACATTTGCATCTCCCACTCACCATCTTCATCCAACATTGCCATGGTAACCCCCTCCACTACCTACACACAACTCATACTCTTAAGGGACAAGAATAAAAAGCTTGTTCCTTATCTCCTCCAGTTAGGCAAAAACTGCAATGATTTGGTGGAAGGCTACGTAAGTGAGAAGGGTCACTCTTGATTACAGCATTGCACCACCATTAAGGAAACATTATGACTATCCAAGACTATTGTTAGGCTACATTTGAAGCATTGTGTGCATTTCTAGTCACGACAGTACAAGTGAGCACAGAGGAGATTTGCTGCACTGTTGCCAGTTACCAAGTGAGACCCGATGGGCTTGGTTTGTTTTCCTTGGAGCAGAGGAGATTGAAGGTGAAGGAGGGGGGGGGGGGGGGGGGGGGGGGGAGAGCGGAGAGGGGAAGGTGCTGATGAAGATTTACAAAAAATATATAAGAGGCATCTCTCCCCATAACAGAGATTTTAAAACCAGAAGGCATGGGCTTCATGTGAGGAGTAAGTGGGTTGGAGGGAATCTACAATCTTTTTATTCCTAAAGAATAATAATTGTAATCTGTAATGTACAGTTTGTGAAGGTGGTGCTGGCAGATAACACTGTAACGTTTTAAACACTTGAATTATTACCAAGGGCCTGGAGCAAGAGTTAGTGAATGGGATTAGAATCAATGGGCACTTGATGGTTGCATGGATATATGGTGTTCCTGCAATAAATGACAATGGAATTATGCTCCACCAAATAGGCAGAGTAGTCACAAACCAACTGAACTGCAAGTATTCTGCTAAGTATACAGACTAACAAGGTTTCATGCTGATTACAAGATTAACAGAAACACTATAGATTTGGCCTGACTGGATGCTCTTTACGCCGAGTTTTTCGCACCATCATGGTTTGGTTTACTTAATGTATTCATTGTTGTTGTTGGGTCTAATATGTGTAATGTAAAGCCGCAGTTCATTTTTCCGGTTCATATTCAGTGCAGATGACAAATACACTCTCCTGAAGTCTATTATTTGATGAACTGTGCACATATTTATTTCCATTGAGGTGGTTCTGCTGCAGTCTGCAAATGCAGCTGTCCCTTGTTTTGACTTTGCAGCATATCCAGTCCAATCGCTCCCTCTGGATATGAGGAAGGGGCGGTAGAGGCAGAGGAGCTGAGAGGGGCAGTGTAGGAAACCACACAGGAGCGGAGGAGGTGAATAATTTCAAACCTATAAACGAGTGATGATAGTGGCAGCCCATCGCACCCCCTGCCAGGCTGACACAGAGAGGTAGAAGCAAACTAGATTAGGAGGCAGAGCAACACTGGACTGCAGGCTGGCAACAAGCCAGGGAAAGTCCACTGCAGGGTGTATCTGAACAAGGTATAGTCACTCGCCAATGTATCAATGTTTTTCCAGAGCTCTTTAGATGCTGTCATGACAAGGCTAATGCCATGCCTTAACCAAGGGTCGCCAAGTTGTCCCAGTGGAGAAAATGTGTGTGTGCATAAGATGCAGAGAGCTCAGCCCTCTGGAGCTACGCTCCCGGCAGAGTCATTGATGGTGAACAGGTCGATGGAGGGAGATTCCTGACAAAGCGCAGCCCAAAAAGCCCACAATGGTGAACCAGTCAGAGGATAGTGGTTGGCCAGTCGGTGGAGCTCCACAATGGCTGAGCAGGCAGAAGATGACTGCAGCAGGGAGAGACTCCCCGACCGTGACAGAGCCGATGCCATTGGACCCAGGTCGGCCTCTGTCAAGGACCGTGTGGTTCCTGTCCGTGCACTAGTCTCCCCACACACTGGCGTCCACCTGGAGCCACATACCACCTACAGCGAGGACTCATCAGGTGGACCAGCAGACTCGACCTAGTGATCGCTGATGATTGCAATGTGCTCTGAGGTGGTGATCAACAGTGGCTTACTGAATACAGAAGGTGACAGGTGCATGGAAAAGTCCGTCCAACATCTTGGCAGGTCATGTTGACTGAGGAGGTTGTAAGCTCCACCCTGGATGTGATGCACAAAAGCTGATCACCGCTTTCCCTTTTGTACCGACAGCTCAAAGTGACAGCTACTGTAGACGCACAGATAGAGGCCACATATCTAATTTTTTCTCCAACTGCAGTCTTGCTCTGATCCAGCTTGATGTTTGGCTTCTGCAGCCCAGCAGCAGATTGAGGTCCTCCAGGAAGAGCAACATGAGACTATACTGTATGTGATTGCATTCTTGGTTCAATGGCTCAATGGCACTTCATTGTCACATGTAATTGGATAAAGTGAAATCCTTTGCTTTGTTTACAATTCAGTAATAATTTACTATACATAAGGACATTTATTTACATCCTGAACCTAATAATTAACTCAAAAACATCAAACACATTGATGAGAGATGACATTTGCTAAGGGGAGTGGAGGTCAAGATGGTTGATGTCATGCCTGCAGTTGAAAATAAAATAGCCCAGAGAGAGTAGAAGGCCGATAGAGGAGGCTCAGAATGAAGAGGAGGAATGTTGGAGACAGGAGATGTATTGTCACTGGGGCTATTGTTTTCAAGCCTAAGGCAGTTTGATTTAGTCTTGCACATGTCCCCAAGCAGCAAGAATATCATTATTTTATCATTAGTCATCATTGAATCACGACTCACAGATATTTGATCCATTGCACATATCCTTTTAATTCTGAAGCTAAGCAGACTTATTTTTGCATCTAAAAGTGTTTTGCATGTATTTTTTCCGCTGCGTTGATAAAGTCTTCTCTACCTGGGCTAAAGACCAAGTTGATTCAAATTCACTGACTGGGCAATATTGTGGTAGTCTTAAATCTTCAATGACTTCAGTTTGTCTGACTAACTGGATAGAACAATATTCTGGTCATTGGTGCTTAGACCATGGAGTTACATGAAACTGGGTGACCATTAAACCAAGTAATTGATTACCAAAGGTCTCCTCACTAAAAAGTTGTGCAATAAAATAATAATTTATTCTAACTATAATTTTTTAACAGACCTGCCTTGAAAGCTAAATGCGTCACCATGGGACCATTGAATGGCTTGGATATTATATAGACATTATCTGATTCAGCTGCCCTTGTAATTTGTACCCAGAGCGTCTCATTGCAATGGACCCATGAGCTTTTCACTTTATAGCAAGATTAGCATTAAAATTATATTCATCAAATGTTGGCAACTTTTTACTTCCAATGCGGAAATTAATCTTCACTTACAGAATGTTCATGTGCTCACAAAGAAATTTGAGACTGCCAGTCAAAGAAAGAGAAAACCGAATGTAGTATAAAACAGGCTGCCAATTGTCAGTGAACCAATTTTGTATTGCTGATGCAGAGGTCCGTGTGGTAATGAATTTAACTCTGAATTGGTTGTTGGCTGGTAAATGCTAGTCTCAGATTAAAATGCATCTCCAGCGGCAGTTAGTGTAGGAAGGAACTGCAGATGCTGGTTTACACCGAAGATAGACACAGAATGCTGGAGTAACTCAGTGGGACAGGCAGCATCTCTGGAGAGAAGGAATGGGTGATGGTTCGGATCGACACCCTTCATCAGACTGAGAGTCAGGGGAGAGGGAGATACAGAGATAAGGAAGGGTAAGGTGCGAGACATCAAAACGAGACATCAAAAGAGAAGAGCTCTCACTATGTTTCTACCAGTAGGTTATATACTGAACGGTCTGATGAAATACTTTGCAACACCAATCCAACATGAAACCTGGACACTTGACACTGGGAGCCATTTGTGATCACTTAGCCACAGGCCTAATGAAAGCAAATGTGTGCTTCCTGAAATTAAATTAACCCCCTGCTTCTTTTATTTCCAGCTAGACTAAGTGGGATCCGTTGGGTCCCAGCTTCACACAGGAGGGCTGGTCCTCCAACGGAATATTCCACCTCCCCACCAATTCCAATATATATATATACACACACACACACACACACACACACACACACACACACACACACACACACACACACACACACACACACACCCCCCCACCTCACACACACACACACACACACACACACACACACATACACTCACACTCACACATACACACACACACACACTCACACACACACACACACACACACACTCACACACTCACACACACATACACTCACACTCACACACCCACACCACACACACACACACACACCTGCACTCACACACCCACACATACACTCACACTCACACACATACACACACACTCACACAGACTCTCACACACATACACACACACCCATACACTCACACACACACACACTAACACACACTCACATACACACTCATACACATACACGCTCACACTCACATTCACACACACTGACTCACACACCATATATATGACAGTAAACTTTCTTGAATCTACTCGCATGGCTGAGCGCGGCCTCTCCACTCTGGGGCTTCCGCGGTCAGAGGCACTTCCGCAGTCAGCGTGACCTCTGCACTTACCAGAAATTAGACAATCAGTGCGACCTCTGCACTCACCGGAAATTACGCAATCAGCGCAACCTGTCCACGAAGCGGAAGTCAAGAAATGAGCGGGACTTTTGGACTAAACACAGTCAGACCTAATAAAGCATTTATTCCTTCCAAACACATTCGGACCTAATAAAGTATTTATTCCTTCCAAATACAGTCAGACCTTATAAAGCATTTATTCCTTCCAAACACAGTCAGATCTAATAAAGCATTGCAGTTTCAAACACAGGCAGGGCAGCAGGCTAAACAACTCATGGCATTACCATTTCATTTCATTTCATTTCCAATTAAGCATTGCACTTTCAAGCACAGGCAGGGCAGCAGGCCAAACAATTCATGGCATTGTCATTAAGGGCTAACAAATCATTTATTTCAAGTACATTGCAGACTCACAGTTCAATTGATTCACAGCCTAGAATAACAGTCGTGGCCTCTCCCTCACGATCTTGCAAAGTGACTGACTCACGTCCAGGCATCCAGGGTTTTATCGCACTGCCGCCATGGTTAGTGATAATAACAAAGGCTTCCCAGCAGGTGTCAGCAGAAGAGAAGTTGTTGAGTAGCAGACTGCTGTCCTTTTGCAGAGTTTATAAATGTTTTCCCAGAGGAATAAAATATCTCAGAAATGTCAGTTCCGGTGTGTATGTGATAGCGCCTGGCTGGTAGAGTTCAATGATGCAACTAGAGTAGCAAGCATGAGTACAATATGCGTTTCTCCAGGTTCTCCGGTTTCCTCCCACATCCCAAAGACGTGCAGGTTTGTAGGTTAATTGGCTTCTTTAAATTGCCCCTTGCATATGGGATAGAACCGGTGTCCAGATGATCGTTGGTCAGCTTGGACAATGTGGGCCGAAGGGCCTGTATCCATGCTGTATCCCTAAAACTAAAACTAAACTAAAACAAAACTAAAATGTGTTTAATGTTAATGAATAAATGTTTTAAAAAAAATGAAAATAAACACATAATAACTAATTAACTCAATTCACCTTTTACTTGAATGTCAGAATTTCCTTTTCAAAGTATTGGGAATTCTGAACTGAGACCAAGCTTCTGCTATGAAGTGTTTGTTTATCGCTCTGCTCACACCATACCTACTTTGGGCGATATGAATCCAGAAGATTACTTATTGGCGGCAGAAAAGCTTCCACAGCCTGCGGTCTGTGTGGTCCACGGTTTACTCCTTTAATACCATCAGTGCAGTGCCAATGGATCTTGTGGCTTATTCCTGTTTTTTACTATTCTCTGATCGATGGAGAGACTTAAACCCTGGTGACCAGGTGGGCAGGAGGAGTTAACATTAAGAATAACATAACATCAGAAAAGCAGTATTTCTTATACATTTCATCTGCTCCACAGTAAATCCATTGAAGACCAGTCTGAAGAAGGGTATCGACCCAAAGCATCACCCATTCCGTCTCTCCAGACACGCTGCCTGTCCTGCTGAGTTACTCCAGCTTTTTGTGTCTATCTTAGGTTTGTAGGTTAATGGGCTTGGTAAAATTGTAAATTGTTCCCAGTGTGTAGGATAGTGTTAGTGCGCGGGGATCGCTGGTTGGCGGGGACTCAGTGGGCCAAAGGGTCTGTTTCCGCACTGTATCTCTAAACTAAAACAAATTGTCAACTTTCAAGTATATTACTGTCATTGGGAAACTGCTCCAAATTTAGTGCAGGCAAATTTCCCAAAGCTGCTGGAACTCAAGAATTGGGAGCAAGATAAAGTCAATATTATAGTACAGCATTTAAACGCCTGAAATCAAACAACCAATTCAAAGCAAAGTTTCAGAAAGAAACATTTTATTCAATTTCAGTCATTGCAATATTATTCTCCTCCCATTCAGTCACAAACTGGACATACATACAAATGTGTATACATATGACTGTATGCGTACAGTGACTGGCGGTTTGATGTTACAGGCTCACTCCCCTATTACTCTCATTCCCTGTTCACTCTCCCATTCCCTGTTCTCTCCCATTCCCTGTTCTCTCCCATTCCCTATTTACTCTCCCATTCCCAGTTCACTCCCATTCCCTGTCACTCTCCCATCCCTTTGTTCGTCTATCTTGGTGAGCCAAAGTGGCCGGGCCTCCCTCTTGTCTCAATTGCATCTCCCAGACCTAGCCAGGACCTGTGTCATTTTCATTTCTCAAGAGGGAAATTTGAATAAACACTTTTTGCATTTCCAATCAATTTTGTGAGCATTGCAGGTCAGTCTCATCACTCCTAACCATGCTGAAGAGGTGCAGAAGAGCACAGACCAATATGGTGACAGAAAGCAATTATGCAACTTGGTAGCCTCAGGATCGTCAGGAGCAGCCAGCTTTACCCACCTCTCCACATGAGAGACAGTATCACTAGAGGTCAAAGTCTGTACACAGGGTCAGGTTTCTGCTTTGCTCAGGGCATAAAGAAAGGAGCTCACAGTCAGCTGCTCATATATGCACCAGGCAGGTGATTGATGCCTTGTTTTCAAGGTCCAGCAATTACATCAACCTTGCCTCGAACAATGTCAATCTGAAGGGTTTGAGGTTCTGGCCGGATTCCCACAGCCTGTATCTGTCAATGTGCATGCGGTTCTCATCACCCACAAGCACTCTAGTCGTAATTAATTTATTAGCCAAGAATATTTTGCAACATACAAAGAATCTGATTTTGCCATGCAGTCATACCAAAAAAAATAAACAAAAAAAACGAGGGTCTTCGGTATAAAAAAGCCCATCCATTCTGTTAACATTCAGGTGAGGCATGACCAGAAAAAGGTTTTATCCATGTTTGCACAAGATGTCCGGGCTATTATCAGCCTTCGACTACTTTGGCACCAATCCATCCCCATCAATGGACTGAAATCTCTGAAACAGGCTTTGAAATTAACTGGTTGGAAGCAAAGAGCATGAACTGAAACCATGGTTGATGAACCCAGTAAGAAAGCCAATCAATAAAGCCCAAGAGCTCTGAAGTGTCCTGCCTACTAGTTATAGCCTGCTGAGTATGTTATACAGGCACACTGCCCATTCTGGAAAGGAATTTCAATAAGTACCATTCTGGGGCTCCATGCAGTTCCGACGATGCTGTCCACAACATTCTGCAGCAGCATGGGTTTGGAAACTTAGGGCAGAGAAGGATGCAGTATATTCAGATGAAGAGTTGCAGAAAGAGCAGAAAGAATAAGCAGAGGGTGATGGCAGAATGCTAGAATGGCCACCAAAGATCCTATAGCAGAGCAAGATAGGCTACTCCTGCTAAATGCAATGGACTGATGTGTAGTACGCTATGGAGGGGATCATGGGCATTTTTCCACGCCCATTTTAGCAACCTGAGCCTACCTAACCCGACCCGACTCGCACTGTAATCAATGTTGCGGGGCAACAGTTTGTGTGGGTTAGACTCATAAATCTGTCAGTTCAAACTTCTTGTCAACAATAAAATTTGATTCTGGTAATTGTCTTTTTTAATGTTTTTTAAATCATTTCTTTTTAAATGGTTCACAAGCAATGTTTGAGTTGATTTTGTAGTAACCGGAACCGACCCGACTCGCAGGGTGATTGACGGGGGGACTTTTTGTGCGTGATTATAGGGTTAGATTCATAATTCTGTTAGTTCATAATTCTGTTGATTCTTGTTAAAGAATGAAATGTTTATAAACACACATGCATGAAAATTATATAAATGTATACAACACACACAATTATATTTCTTCTAATCCAATAATGAACTTTATTTCAGACTAGAAAAGGGACATTAAATAAGAAACATTGTAAATAAGAAACATTGTAAACCTCCCTGCAACTTCACACACACTAGGCCTTATCCCCCCGGCACTCTCTCGCCTGCTCCCTCACTACAATGTCCCCCCTCTTATGCCCCTCTCCTCGCCGCCCCGGACCCCGCACTCTCTCTCCCCGCTACCCCGGATCCCGCACTCTCTCTCCTCGCTGCCCCGGATCCCACACTCCTTCTTCTCGCTGCGGATCCAATCTTTGGCCGGAAGCAAGAAGGCGGGAGCAAGAAAGCAGAGCAAGATTGCGGAACAAGATGGCGGAGGCAGGTTGCTAAAATGAGTCATTAAATCGTCCATGAATCCGCCCATGAACATACCTCACTTTTGCGTGAGAGTAACCAATCTTGCTCTGCTATAGGATCTTTGATGACCACCAAGTACTCAGTACTGCAGGTCTCACAAGTTCCACCATCTGACATCCAGGCAGGAATTCCCCTGAGGCCCACCCGCATCGCACGCAGAGCGAGACTTTGCTGGCCAGCTCACCCTTGCCTGGGCTCAATTCATTGCCTCACTGTGACCTGCATTTGAATGGCCTCTACCCTTTCACACCTTTCAGTGTCCTCCACCAGAAACTGAAATGTCATCAACAAACCATCGTTGTCTACATTTATGTAATTGGACCTTAAATGCCCAATGTGAAGGCATGTACCCATTTACACACTTTGTGAATCTTGATTCTTCCTGGTTTTTGCAAATTCCTGCAAGTTCTGTAACTGTGGCTGAGGCAGCAATGGGGAAGAAGGAGGGTTCGGGGCAGGGGCACAGGGGCAGAGACAGGGGGTGAGAAAAGGTCAAAGGCAGGGATAGGGTTAGGGCAGGCTGCTGAGATTTGAAGGTCCAGAGCCCTTGAGCAAGCTACTCCAAGTATTGGAAGTCATGACGTGTCCTCCACAGGTCGTTCCAACTGCAACTCTGCAGGACAGACTCAGCCAGAGGGACTTCAGGCAAGAGGTGAGGATCTGACTGAGGGCCAGGTAGGGAATGAGAAGTGGAGCAACTTTGATCAGAGTCCCCACCTGCATTCCCTGTCACACACATCTCTCTTCCATTCTTCCCCGCTGCATGAGCATTTAGTTGCAGTGCAGTGGGGCACTGCGCTGCCCTGATGGAGCCTATGGCGAGGCCATGCGTCCACTCTTGAGGCGGCCATACGGGAGGTAATGCCCCTGTCCCACTTAAGAAACTTGAACGGAAACCTCTGGAGACTTTGCGCCCCACCCAAGGTTTCCGTGCGGTTCCCGGAGGTTTTTCTCAGTCTCCCTACCTGCTTCCACTACCTGCAACCTCCGGCAACCACCTGCAACCTCCAGGAACTGCACAGAAACCTTGGGTGGGGCGCAAAGTCTCCAGAGGTTTCCATTCAGGTTTCCTAAGTGAGACAGGGGCATTACTCTCTCTAAGGACTGAAGACCTTTGTGTCTAACAGTGTGGCACTAATGCTCAGGACAGGCTCCTTGCTGAGTGACGCAGTTGGAATGCTCTGCAAATGTTCGCTGCTGCTGCTCCAAGAGCATCATACTCCATGAAGGTCTCCAAAAGGGCAGCATCTGCTTCCAGCTGCGACAAACGCAAGGCATCTGACACCTTCCAGAGCTGGTAATGTCTCCACCACCTGCTCCTCTTCACTTGTGACGTGTGAGACACCAAGTGCAAATTAAACCACCGAGGTAAGGCTGACAGGTGCTAATGGGTATGAGTTCCTTGTCAGTGAACCCTGCGAGTAGTAACTCCCTCCACAGGTGAACTGTCAGCATCCTGCTGCATGCATGCATGTGTCTGCATGAGGGGGAAGACTGTGGAGGAGATCAAAAGACTGTCAAGGTTATTTTGTTTTAAGGTTACCATAAAGCACGTCACTGCTAACTTTACATTCAGATGGTTGAGTGTTCCATACGGAGGCGGAAGAGTTTCACCACAAGGTAGATGTGATGTGAGACTCTTTGTCCATCTCTAAAAGCTGTGCATCACAGTTGGTTACCCTCACAGCAATTGGTTCTGTGGATGAGGGTGGAGCCATGATGTGAGGACCACCTCTGGTACTCTTCACCCCTGGTGTCCAGCACTCTCTTCACCAGCAGGGAGGGAAGCAGAGACACAGAGACTGCGGATGCTGGATTCCTGAACAAAAGAACAGACTGCTGGAGGAACTCAGCATCAGTGGAGGCAAAATGCACAGAAGACATTTCAGGTCAGGATCCTTCTTCAGAGGGAATGTGAGTGAGATCAAAGAATATAGAACTTAGAATAGTACAGCTTAGGAACAGTCTCTTCTGCCCACAAAGTCTGTGTTGAATGTAAGGTCATAAGGTCATGTGATATATGATATATGCCATTTATTGTCAATCGTAGATTCATTAAGTCTACTCCACCATTCAATCATGGTTGATCGATCTCTCCTAACCCCATTCTCCTGCTTTCTATATAGCCCCTGACACCAACAATATGATGCCAAGACTATACCCTTACCTGCCTGCACATAATCCATATCCCTCCATTCCCTGCATATCCATATGCTTATCTACAAATCTTTTAAAGGTCACCATCGTATTTGCCTCCACCACCACCCCACAGCCTGGTCCAAGCACTCACCACCCTCTGTGTAAAAACGTGCCCTACAACACCTCCTTCAAACTTTGTCTCTCTCACCTTAAAGCTATGCCCTCTAGTATTTGACCTGTCCATCCTGGGAAATAGGGTTTGACTGTCTACCCTATCTGGTTCTGATCAATACTAATGATGAGTCTCACGTCACTTCTACCGTATCTAGTTTTGATCACTATAGTTTGTTAAGGGTTAATAAAGAATAAACACACTTACTAATTTATTGAGCTGTTACATTTTAAATAACTGTTGAAGGTAATTAATGATGCCAGGTTAAATTAGATAACACTGAATATCACCTGAAGAAGGGTTTCGGCCCGAAACGTCACCTATTTCCTTCGCTCCATAGATGCTGCTGAACCCGCTGAGTTTCTCCAGCATTTTTGTGTACCTTCGATCTTCCAGCATCTGCAGTTCCTTCTTGAACACTGAATATCACCATGTTGGAATAGAAGGGATGTGAGGAAGAGTGGGTAGCTTGGATAATCCAGTGGAGGTCGGTCAGTGTGAGTTATAAAATTAAAATGAATAGTTGAAAGTAAACAGCCAGAAAATAATTTAAATCATTTGCAATGTGACGGATATAGGGGACAGTTTTGAACCTCTTGCTGTTGTATCAGGTATCTTCCTGCTACCAAAGGGGGACATAATTGCCCTGTAGGCCCTCAACGCATGATGCATCATGCATCTAGCAATGAATCGTGCTTGGGGAAGTCATCCACTGCCTATTTTAGTTTAGTTTAGATATACAGCATGGAAACAGGTCCTTCGGCCCACCATGTTCAAGCCGCCCTTTGTGCTCTCAAAGTTCAAATGTATTTGTCACATGCACCATAAGGTGCAGTGAAATTTAATTTACCATGCAGTGTTGCAATTAAAAAGGACACAATACACAACATAATTCAACACAGACATCCGCCACAGCATTCTTCATTGTGGAGGAAGGCAATACAGTTCAGACAGTCCTCCTCCTCCTCCTCCCTTGTTCACCTGTGGTTGAGGCCCTGACCCTCCGTAGTCGCTGCTACGGACAGCCCGATGTTCAAGCCCTCTGGTCGGGATAGTCGGAATGCCCCGCGGCCCAGAGCTCCCAAATCGGCCTCCTCCCTATTCAACCAAGTTCACACTAGTTCTATGTTATCCCACTTTTTCATGCACTCCCTACACATTAGGGGCAATTTTAAGAAGGACAATTACTCTCAAGCCCACACATCTTTGGGAATGTGTGAGGAAACCAGAGCACCCAGAGAAAAACCCATGTGTTCAAAGGGACAACATGCAAACTCCACACAGACAGCACTCGGAGTCAAGATCGAACCCTGGGTTCTATGGTCCTATTAGGCAGCAGCACCACCAGCTGCGCCACTGTGCCCCCTCTCCTTTTGTGCAGCCAGTTCCATATATTTGAAAGGTGTGTTTAGACAGACTCTGAAAATGAGTTTTGCATCACAATGTCACACCCACTCGACTTACAGTAATTGACTGGGAAACATAGAAATTAGTTATTGCCATGGTTTGATTCAATCAACTCTTACAAACATGTCACAGAAAATCGCAGGTTTCTGACCAACTGTCCCGTCACCCAGCACACAAGAAAATTACAAATCCCCCCTGCGATTCTACAAAGGTTTCTTGACCAAAAATAAGAGTTACAAATGTACCCCCTGTGTACAAATGTACCCCCTGTGTACTAATGTAAACCATGTATATAAAGATGGCTTTCAGGTTATTTTTAGGATCTTAGAAACATTCTGAGATTTTGACATTTCTTTCATCAAATTGAATTTCCCATTAGAAGAAAGGCAAATGTCGGTCTTACTCCTTGCAACAGGACTTGTGCATGAACCAGCTTTGTGGCTGTATTAACAATGCCATAATGCAATTGTGATGAATGCATCTCTGTAATTTTGCAACGTAATAAAATCAGTAAAGATTGAATAAACGCACTCATTTATAGAGTTATTAAATTTTAAATAACTTTTGTAATGACCTGTAACTCACTCTTTTTCTATATTGGAGGTTTATTTTGTGCACATAGTTGATGTATACCTGATTCTCCGTAGTTTAGGATGGCAGAAACTGGACGTTTTCATTTGGTCTACTTTGTATTTAATGCCGGCTGCAGTTGCAGCTTTGAATAACTGCCCGTGATTCAAATCGAAGGCTCATTAAAATTCTGTTCAATGTTGTGACAGTGATTAGTCAAAAGCAACTTGTTTTCTCTTTGGCTTCTTGTGGACTGTTCACACCAGTCATGAATGAGGTCTTTGCACTTTCATTCTCCATAAACCTCCCATTTTGACTGCTTGATTGTCGCCATTGTAGTTTAATGATAATTTCCCGAGAAAACCACTTCCATGCTTTTAGTAATCCTCCATTTAAAATTGAACTATTTTGAACAGTATCTTAATTGGCTTCAAAATAGATCGTTAATTACTTGTGTTTATGCAGCAGCAATTTTGCGTTGTAATTCCAATGCATTCTTTAAAAAGCTCCCTCCTTACCTAAGATGGTCCTGATGCAGAGCGACGTGCTGGAAAAGGTATGGGTTATCCTTTAAATAAGGCACGTCACGAACACAGAGCTATAGCAGTTTAATTTTCAATGTTTCAGTGCATTGCAATTGTAAAATTGCATGAATGATCTGAAGTGTGAAGCTGAAACTTGTTAAGCTCTTCATATGACAAGAGCAATATTATCCAACAATTTACAGTATATCTTGATGACATCTGCGAGATAAGGTTTGAATTTACTGGTGGTGTACTGACCTCGCACTCGCAGTTCTGGTCTGACAAAAGAGCATCTGGCCATTTGGTGCAGGCAATCACTCCTTGATCAAAAGGAGCAATGTTTGATAGCCTGTTTCCAGTTAGGTAGAGCATTCAGTTCAGCATCACTGAGTGTGATGGATAGCTTAATACAATATTTACAAGGTACAGGTTGGTGCATCACCCCTATTTTCAAATCGACAAGAAATATTTCATTTTTGCTGCTCAAAATGTATCCATCGGTTACCAAACGCCCCTTTTTGTTTAATTATTATTCCCAGCTGTGCTGCAAAGTAAAAAGTAAACAGGAGTTTGTGAATTAGCTTATCAATGACCTTGGTTTAAATGCACAGACTGCACAGGTTGAACTGTTTGCCAGATGGAGCTAACCTAATGTACCATATCTGCATTTAAATATTTCTGGTAATACAGATTACTGCAAGTACACCGCTCTCTGACCCCAATGGAAATGTTAACTAGAAAGTAAACCCTTATACATATTTCACTCAGCAGGGACATTATCTCGTTGTCACATAACCTGCCTTTTATTGTATAGAGGTTCCCAAATACTTCAGGCAATGTAAGTCTGCTAACTGTATCACTCCTTTGGACCATCTTAGTGAAGGCTGAATGATGTTCTTTGTATTTACTCTCTATTTTCATTCATTTGACATATTAGAAAACTCAATCAATTGTATAATCAGAGTCATATAACAGACCTTTCAGTCCATCGCACCCATGCCGACTATTTTGCCCATCTTTAATAACCTAATGTATTAATTCACCATTTTGCCCACATATAATAATCCCGCACTGGGTCCATATCCCTTTATACTTGCCTAAATGTTTCTTAAATGTCATGCTTTTATCTGACTGAACCACCTTTCCTGGCAGTACATTCCAAATATCAACCATGCAGAAAACTTTAAAACTTCTTTCTCTAATCGTGAACCTTTACCCTCTTTTTATGAAACCACTATAATGAGAAAATAGTTCTGTCTATCTATCCTTCCTACGTTTCGTATAGTTTTATCTTTCACTATCAGGTCACCTCTCAGCCTATCTAATCTCTCCTTATAACTTGCAATCCAGGCAGCATCCTGATGAATCTTCTCTATACTCTCCTGCACAATCATATCCTACCTACAGTATGGTGATACAATGGTCTAAGTGCAGGCTAACCTGAGTTTTGTAAAGTTGCAACATGACATCCCAATTCTAATTGTCAAAAGTTCGAGCAGCAGAATTAGTCTATTTGGTCCATTAAGTCTATCACCATTCAATCATGGCTGATCTACCTTTTCCTCTCAACCCTATTTTCCTGCCTTCTCCCCCTAACCCCTGACACCCGTACTAAGACATCCGTAAGAATCTGTCAATCTCTGCCTTAAAAATATCCATTGAGGTAAATTCCACGGATTCACCACCCTCTGACTACCTTCAGACTGAAGAAGAACCAGAAACATCACCCATTCCTTACCTCCAGAGATGCTGCTTGTCTTGCTGTTCCTGCTTTTCCTTCCTACACTGTTTTAGTTCTTCCTATCGAGACCACGCACAAAATTAGAAGTTGTTCAGCCAAGGCTGAACACACTTCTCGGCATCTGTATACATTGGTGTCTGTCATCGCTTCTTGTGCTTCTTGTGCATGATGGTGGAAAGATTGGTGGAAACAGGGTCGTGACATGAACGCTCTTTCCTTTAGTTATCATAGTTATATTGATTCCTATAATATTTATAATAAAGGTTGTGTTTTTGGAGATCCTGAAGAGCAACAAGGTCAAGAGCCAAATGAGAGTCAATTGTCATATTACCAGCAATGGAACAATTACATTCTTAATTGCGGCAGCTTAAATGCCCAGTAACTTAAATGCCCAGAAGTTCACAGTTGCTGAGGTTAGTGTTGTGTTGTGTTCAAGAGCCGGATGATTGCTGGAAAGAAGCTATTCCTGAACTGAGTGGCCACAGTTTTCAGGCATTTGTACCTTCTACCTGATGGCAGGAGCAAAATGAGAGCGTGGCCAGGGTAGTGGGTCTTTGATGATATTGGCTGCCTTTTTGAAGCAGCACCTCCCAAAGATCCCTTTGATGGTGGGGAGGTCAGTATCTGTGATGGTGCTTCCAGTAAAGGTGTAAATGCAACGGCATTGCTGCATTGGTCAATCTCTGCTAGCTCTCCATTACGTCTGGGAATTTCTTCTCTATCTTAAATGCTTTGCTTATTCTCCCTAATATTGAGTGCTTGTCCATTTTATTTAAGTGGCTGTTTCCTACAACGCCATTAAGGATGTTGTCATTCGCATTATTTGGTTAAATTAGTAGATTGTCAAATCTCAATGCTCCTGATTAAAGTTCAGTACTAACTTTATTACTTCCAGAAGCAGCACTGGACAATACTAAAAATCTGAAAATATCAACAAATTTAACTATTAAATGTTTCTTCAATGTCAATGATGATATGTGTTATGAAGTTGTAGCAACAAAATGTATGGAAATACATAACTGTCTTTGGTTTCTAAAGTAGCTCTAGCATATGAAAAGGTATTTTTTTCCATTTGGGATTTACATTACTGTCAATGTTGATT
This sequence comes from Leucoraja erinaceus, assembly GCF_028641065.1. Lineage (NCBI taxonomy): Eukaryota > Metazoa > Chordata > Chondrichthyes > Rajiformes > Rajidae > Leucoraja > Leucoraja erinaceus. Next base: position 36,431,549 of record NC_073395.1, on the reverse strand, counting down.
CCGCCTGCTGTTTTGTTTTCAAAATTACAAGATGTTTGGAGATTAAGATACAAAACCACTCTTTTGAGTTGTGAGGATGCCAGTCAAAGCTGAAATTGCTGGGAACTTGGTGCAGAGGAAAAGGAAAATCAAGTTGATACAAGTATGATTCCCAGTGGGATGTTGGTTGTAAGGGGCTGTTCAAGAACACTCTTGAGGACCAGCACAGTATTTTTCAGCAAATATTTTTCGATGTTACTACTGCATATTATGTTATCAGACTCAGTCACAGGGAAGTGCTGGGTGGTGGATATCAACTGCTCCATTGAGAGGAATATTCCCTGGGGGGAATTTTTGTGCTAGATTCAAGAGCATCTGTAGTGAAGTCTGTCCAGAGATTGAGATGCAACTGCACATTATGGAGGCGACAGAACGAGAAAGTGGAACAGAACAATCTCATTCTTAGAAAGAAAGCAATCTTGATATTCCAAACAGCTTAACATGGATGGCAGGTTATTCCCGAATTTAGGCAAGACCTGAACCTATCATGGATCCAATGTCACAGCAACATGGGCAAATTATTCAGTTAACATCCTAGAGTTATACAGCACAGAAACAAGCCCTTTGGCAAATTAATCTCCAAACCCTGTCCAGTAACCTGCCTACAACAGATGTTAGGCTCACTAGTCTATAGTTCCCAGATTTTATTTTGCAACTCTCCTTACTCGGTAGTAAATGACGGAAATACAACAGGATTTGAATACAAAAGGACTGGAATACAAAAATAGAGATGATATGCTGAGGCTTTATAAGGCGCTGGTCAGACCACATTTGGAATATTGTGTGCAAATTTGGACCCCATATCTGAGGGGGGATGTGCTGGCTCTGGAGAGGGTCCAGAGGAGGTTTACAAGAATGATTCCAAGAATGGGTGGATTAACATATGATGAGTGTTAGACAGCACTGGGCCTGAAATGCATAGATAGAGTGGATAAGGAAAGGGTGTTTTCGCTGGTGGGAGAGTCTAGGACCAGAGGTCATAGCCTCAGAATTAAAGGGTGCTCTTTTAGAAAGGAGGTGAGGAGGAACTTATTTTGTCATAGGGTAGTTAATCTGTGGAACATTGCCTCAGAGGGCTGTGGTGGCCAAGTCAGTGGATATTTTTAAAGCAGAGATAGACAAATTCCTGATTAGAATGGGTGTCAAGGGTTATGGGGAAAAGGCAGGAAAATGGGATTAGGAGGCAGAAATCAGCCATGATTGAAAGGCAGAGTAGGCTTGATGGGCCAAATGGCCTAATTCTACTCCTATAACTTGTGAACTTGTCAACTTCTCAACTTTTTTTTTTTTAAGATACAACGTTAGCCACCCTACTGTCTTCTGGCACCTCAGCCACCTCACCCATGTCTAACAATGACTCATATATCTCCGCCAAGGCTACTGCAAATTCTTCTCTTGCTTCCTACACAGCCCTTGGATATATCTGATCAGGCTCTGGAAATGTCTCTTGCTTCATATGTTTCAGAATGTCCAGCATCTCCTTGACAGTAATATGGACTGTCCCCCAAGACATTGCCATTAACTTTCTATTGCCATACCTTTATCAATCACTTTTGTCACCTCCTCAAAATGGATTCTATAAACACTAATCAGGGACAGAATGAGCAGACATTTGAGCAGGTGTGGCGTGATTCGAGAAAACCAGCATGAATTTGTTAATGACAAATTGTGTCGGACTAGCTCAATTGTTTTTTGATGATGCAACAGCTGTTGTGAATAGTTGTTGATCAGATTGGAGAGAAATGTCCAGCGGAATTCCCCAGAGGTCAGTATTGAGACCACGGCTTTCCTTAATGTGTATTAACAATTTGGACTTTGGTGTGCAGAACACAATTTCCAAATTCGCAGATGATACAACCACTAGAGGCATGGTGAAATGAGAGGAGAGGAATGATGGGCTTCAAGTGGAAGGGGCTGGTGGAATGTGTGGATGAAAGTTAATGCTGAGAAATGTGAAGTCTTACACTTTGGTGGAAAGAATGGGAAGCAGTAATGGCCCTGTCCCACTTAAGTGATTTTTTAGGCGAGTACAGGCGACTAGGCTGTTGCCACATGGTCGCCAGGGTGACGCCTGTATGGTTGTGAGTCGTCTCCTCAGTCGCCCAAAGAATCATAATGTTTTTCTCGTCGCCGCTAGATTTTGAAATTTTCAGAACTTTTAGGCGACAGTCAGCGACAATGGGCTTGACTCCAATGAGCGTAGCTTGACTTCTCCTGACGTAGGTGCTGTTGTAGGTTGTCGCCAGGATGACGTAGGTTGTCGCTGGTGCTGACTTCGGTGAATTCCATTGGCAACTACCTACGTCAACCTGCGACAGATACGGCGAATGAATTGACTTACCTTGTCGTAGCTTGTGGACGTAGGCTGTCGTAGGTGTGGTCGTAGGTGGACGTCCTAATGGGTCTCCGGTCATCGGTAGCTTGCCATAGCTTGACGTGGACTAGGTGGTAGGTTGTTGTAGACATTGTCATAGACATTGTCGTGGTGGGATCCAGTCACCGGTTTTTCGGCGACCTGCTATGACTGTGACTGTCGCCGGCAGTTGCCGAAAGTATTGCCTAAGTGGGACAGGCCCTTAACATAAAACTAGAGGATCCGACTCTTAAAGGGGTACAAAAAAGAGTGATGTGGCTGCTTAGTTCAATGTTCATTGAACATCACAGATAGTGGTTGAAAATGGTTCCATGATGCTGAGCTTTTTTGCAGAATATGGGAGCAATGAACGCATGATGAACCTTTATATCTAAACCTCTTCCCTCGACTCCATCCAAGTACCCTGACAGTCTTTTCAGGAGAGGCAGAGGTTCACTGGACTCTCCTCTAACTTCATTTATTGTATCCGCTGTTCCAGGTGTGGACTCCTATATATCGGCAAGACCAAGATCGTTTTGCTGAACACCTCCGCTCAGTCTGCATCAACCTACATGATCTGTCGGTGGCTAAACACTTTTACTCCCCCTCCCATACCCACACTGACCTTTCTGCCCTGAGCCTCCCTCCTCCACTGTCCAGGTGAGGCCCAGCGCAAATTGGAGGAACAACACCTCATATTTCACTTGGGCAGCTTACACCCCAGCGGTATGATTTCTTTAACTTCAAGTAACCCTTTCTTTCCCTCCTTCTTCATCTCTCTCCCTTCCTAGTTCTCCGACCAGTTTGACTGTCCTCTTGATTGATTTTTTATCTTTGTATTTTATCTTCGTTGTCACCTTCCCCAGCTAACAATGATCCATTCTACGTTTTCCTTGAACTTTATCCCCTTAGATGTCCCGTTTTCACACCTTACCCTTCCATATCTCCGTGTCTCCCTCGCCCCTGACACTCAGTCTGAAGAAGGCTCTTGACCCAAAACGTCACCCATTCCTTCACTCCAGAGATGCTGCCTGTCTTGCTGAGTTACTCCAGCATGTTGTGTCTATCTTCGGTGTAAACCAGCATCTGCAGTTCCTTCCTACACTTTTATAAAACATTAGGTGGACGGGGAATATTATGACCAGTTTTAGATATTCCCTTTTGGAAAGATGAGTAAAATTGTGTAAAGCGCACAGAATTAATCAGGGAGAGGTACATTGGGTTGTTCTGCCATAGGATAGTATGGAATGGACAGGCCAAATAGCCTCCTTCAGTGATGTGACCATTCTGTTATTATGTAAGCTAACAGCTGAAGAAGGGGGATATAAGATTTTGGAGTCCTTGATGCATGAAATCTGAATGAGTGTTCAGAATTTTATTTTAAAAAACTTTGATTTATCAATAAACTGATGTTAAATTAGTTTGAAAAGAACTGCTGGGAAAGATATGTTGTTTGTTATTAACGTCACGGAAGGAGCTCTAGGTTTCCCATAATGTTGATGATTGCCAGCGTGTGGACAAAGAACTGGAAGCAACAAAGGATGAAACTTCAGTTCTGAAGTGGACAAGGGAGCCTGAGCTGAAGAACTTTCTTAAGATGGCAAAAGGTTTGGTAAAATATGTCCAGGCGATCGGGAGCTGGGCTGGGATCAAGATTGGAAGACGTTGTGAGATATTTGGCATTCGTGGTATATTTTGGCTTGTTCGAATTGGGGACACTCACTTATAATTCATTCTAGTTTCCCTCATTAATTAGCTTTCCCTGAGGATGCCACTCCATCTTGAGCCTTCCTGGAATATTTCAGTTAATTCGGCTTGAGACCCAATTGCGTGCCATGCCTGAGTTTCTGACTTTGCAACGCTGATTCGTTCAAAGTAAATAACACTCAAGTTGCATGAGCTGATATTGGCAGGAGCCCAAAAACACTAGTGCTGGAAGACAAGAAACAGGAAATGCTGAAAAGCTTCTGCAAGCCAGACAGCCTCTGTGGAGAGAAAAAACAATCTCATGTTTCAGGTTGATAGACAAACAATGCTGGAGTAACACAGTGGGTCAGGCAGAATCTCTGGAGAGAAGGAAGGGTGACGTTTCGGGTCGAGACCCTTCTTCAGACTGAAAGTCACGGGAAAGGGATATAGACTTCTTCTTCTTCTTGCGTATGGCTTGCACAGCCTAAAGTTGTAGGAGAACTTGTTCTATTTGATCTTATTTGATTGTGCACGCCGGGTTGATTGGATTCGTTGAAACACGTAAAGGTTGCAATCTCCCACCCCAGGGATATAGACGAGAGATATAAAACTAATGAATGAAAGATATGCTAAAGTGTAACAATGATAAAGGAAACAGACTGTTGGCTAGGTGAGAACGAAAAGCTGGAATGACTTGGGTGGGAGAGGGATGGAGAGAGAAAGAATGCAGGGGTTACTTGAAGTTAGAGAAATCAATGTTCAACCGCTGTTTGATGACCTTTCATGACTGGAATATGCCAGACATTTCAGTCTTTGCCTGAATTCACCTCCCGTCCTATATCTGACTATCACTTACAATACCAGATCACTGGCAAATTTATGAAAGTTCAATGATTGACCACTCTGGCATTATAGGCTTTACAGGTGCAAATATAGTATTCTGTATGAACATATTCTATCTGTTGCTGGACTAGAAAAGGAAAATCACTACAGTGCGAAGAAAAGAGATATGAGGCAGATACAGAATATTGTTAATTGGGATAATTAGGGAGAAAGTGGAAGGACCAAGCACTATTGATTTCTCACCTATTTGCTTTCCTGCTGAAGCCACCTGCTGAAGAATCTTTTTAAGGACTGACCCGATATTTCAGTCGGCAGCTCATTTGTTTGCATATGTTTTACATCAGTTTTTTACCGGTGTGTGTGTCAGCAGGAAGATAAATGAGCAGATGCAGGAAGCCTCGGTGTAATTCCCTCTGCAGGCTACCGGCGGGTGCTGCTCAATGCACCGCATTGTAATGATATTCGAGGCCAAAATTTAGAAAGATAATATCAGCCGGTGCACTAAAACGATCTTGTAATTTTCACAACACAATCCTTAGTCCATTCACTGGACTTTTACTTATAGGTGTTCTTTCCAGCTGCTGCCCCTACAATCAGTATCAGTTAAAATGATTGCAACATTGATAAAAACAGCCCTAGCCCAGTCCGAGGCTATTATAGTCCCAGCCTATTCCAGACACTGAATTAATCTACTTGAGAATCATGGTTGCAATATAAATAACTCTGCTCAGTATCACATTGACAATCTGAATGTGATCTTATTAGAGAAATCCACGTAAAATATCACGTATTTTATTTGAAAGACACTAGAGTGTATAAATGTTTCAAATTCTGGGAATTGGCACCTTGCAGGGTCATGTGGATTTACATGCTGCCTTGTAACCTAAAATCTATGTACCATTTCCTTCACTTAGATTGGGCACGTTGCCAAAACATGACATTAGTGTGCTCATGGATTATGATAACAGTTAAGGAAGACAAGGATAAATTATAAAGAAACGAGAAATACTGCTTCAGCAAACACTCGGGCCAATGCTAATACAAGACAAATAGTGATATTTTATAATGGAAACGTTCTCATAGATTAAAGACTACATAGAAATGTATTCAGGTGGTGGATACCTTTGTTTTTGATTGCTCAGGGTAAAGTATTTGTTTTCACAAATACAGCTGGAGGTTAAATAATGGCCTGGTCTGCAGTAAGATAAAAATGAAACACTTTATTTTGCGCCAGCTCCACGCACGTCATTGGGACATGATTTTCGGTTCTGCCAGAAATCACATAAAATCCTTGTGCTTTATTAATTATGCAAGCAATGCTGAATGCCGGGATACTTTGATGTATACCATGTACAAAAGGTTGGCGTTAGATTCCACTATTATGCAGACCTATTGTTTTAATCTAGGAACATTTTTTTAGTTTGTGAATGGAGTAATCCATATCTCACCCAATGAGTGATTTGGAAATCAACCCTCAAATATTCTTGTGCAGGAAAGAATTGCAGATGCTGGTTTAAATCTTAGATGGACACAAAATGCTGGAATAACTCAGCGGGACAGGCAGCATCTCTGGAGACGTTTCGGGTGGCGACCCTTCTTCAGACAATTTTCAAACCGTATTTGATGCACGGATGATAAAATGTCTGTGCCACCACTGGTGTACATGTGGACTGAAAGATGCAAATATATGGCATCTCAATGTTCCACGCAATCCATCCATCTCTGCGACATTTACAGGACTCATTACTTTCAGAACTGGGCGATGTTGACTGGATCAATCGGAATTAAATCCGACCACAAATTTTTGAGGCAAGACAGTATTTTAACTCACTGCAGTACTGATTCCTCCAAAGCGAATGAGCAAAGAATAATAGAATAAAATAAAATAATAATTACATCTTTCCCTCTCGTTGTGCCATCAGACGTTCACTATGTATATACATCAGATATTTTGTTTGAAGCCATTGCAAATGCGGGTATCAGAAATGTAGTCAATATTTTTTCAGTCATAAATTATTACTTTGAAGTTTAGAATCCAGGTAAAAACAGATCCCTACAGTAGACTATAAAATGAATGTATAAAAAACACGTTTCAGGCATAGATTTATGGCAATTAACAAGATATTTGGACTAAATACACTACTTTTATCTCCTGAGGTTATTGCGACATTAATAAATGATAGTGCTTCCTCTTCCTGTAAATCAATTGATTTTACAGAATGGAGTACGAATAAATTTGAGCCACAATTCATTGTCCTGATTATATTTGGGAAAGCTTGCAACTGTGAAAATCCATTTTGGTTTGATGTCTGCTCTGCAGAGAGCAGGAAATAAATGAACCTTACCGAGCGCTTTGTTAATGTATCGGTTACCTCATTGGCACATTTCAAACAATTGACAACTTTTCACAATCTCTCTAGCGGTTGACAAATGCCCCTCTGGCACTAAAGATCGATGTTGCATTGAACTTAAGAGAGAGAGTAAAAGTGTGGTCTGGAGCATCGAATTAAAGTCAGCAGAACACACAGATTATGGATATAGAGTTGCCTAGACCCAGATCTAGTAGTCTCAGTGCAATATGTCCAAGGTCATAATATATTTGCCACTATTTTCTACTTTCCTGCACAGAAGATGAAATAGCCACTATGCATTTTACTACCATCAATGATATTTCTCATAGTGCCACATTCAAGGTACTTAATCTGTGCCCGTGCATTTTATAGCATTGAATATACATTTTGCAGTAGGACGAATCCTAATCTGTCCTCTGCTTTCACCATTTGAACAACTGTGACTACTGGTCTTGTATTTTAGCCTGAGGAGAAAATAATCAGGTGGGGATCCCCTATAACCCAATGAATCTAATTATGTCTTCCCTTAAGCAGTAGAACACAAAGTTCTGGAGTAACGCAGTGAGTCAGGCAGCATCTCTGGAGGACATGGATAGGCAACATGTTGGGTTGGGATGCCTCTTCAGACTGGACATGAATAGACAATGTTTCAGGTCGGGACCCTTCTTCGGTTTTCAGCACGAGCTGTTCCATGTGTCCACGCTTTCTTTAAACATGCAGATTGAGGTGGGTGGTCTAATGATACCTAAAGAATGACCATAGGGACATTTTTTGCAGCTTTCCCAACATGAGGACTTAATGAGCAGATTTGGCAATAGTCAATAGTAGTTTATTGTCACATGTACCTAGATGCATTGACATTTTTTGTTTTGCAAACAATCCAATATCATACTATACACAAGCACAATTATACATAAACAACAATTAGACAATAGACAATAGACAATAGACAATAGGTGCAGTAGGCCATTCGACCCTTCGAGCTGGCACCACCATTCAATGTGATCATGGCCGATCATCCCCAATCAGTACCCCATTCCTGCCTTCTCCCCATATCACCTGACTCCGCTATTTATAAGAGCCCTATCTAGCTCTCTCTTGAAAGTATCCAGAGAACTGGCCTCCACCGCACTCTGAGGCAGAGAATTCCACAGACTCACCACTCCCTGTGAGAAAAAGTGATACCTTGTCTCCGTTCTAAATGGCTTACCCCTTACTCTTAAAATTATTAGACTTCTGAAGAACCACCACATTTATGGTGCCATCTTGACGCTCTCATGTATCATGTTCTTAAAGTTATCAAGACTTATCCTGGCCATTATTACCTCCTTGTCCTGGCTGTGATGGCACAGGATCAGTGATGTACGGGTTATTCTGGCCTGGCAATGCTAACGGGGTCTTCCACTACCACTATACCACGCTGTGCTGCTGTGCTACACTCACCTCTTGTGCCCATCCAATCTCTGACCCATGCCCCCCCCCCCCCCCCCCCCGGCTGCTGCAGAGTCTCCAGTGGCCCACTCCACAGACACGTCGACTTGCCAATGCACTGTCCTATCACCTCCTGTAGCTACAGCTCAGCCTACAAGTGCAGGGGGGCCTCCCAGAGTTGACCATGGAACACCTAGACTGTCTCCGTGTGCGTGGGAAGCGATCCGCCACCAGCAGCAACATCACCTTGCAGTCTGTACTCTCCTCTCGAGGGCATCAATACCACCAGCATTGTAACTCCACAGTTGGTGATGCTCAACAGGCTGAACTGAGAGTTAGATATGACTCTTTGGGCTAATGGAATCAAGGGATTTGGGGAGAAAGCAGGAACATGGTACTGATTGTGGATGATCAGCCATGATCACAGTGAATGGCGGTGCTGTCTCGAAGGGCCGAATGGCCTATCCCTGCACCTATTGTCTGTGTTACTATGTTTGTACCTCGGACAGGAAACAATCTTTAAAGGGATCCTCTCTCCCCTGTGTCCTTGAATAAATCCTGCATGAATGTTTCATTGTGATTGAGCAGCAGGAACTTTCTCAAGATCTCTGGTGGTTTCTGTGCTGTACCACAGTCAACTGTGACTCCTTCCCATTCAAACTATACTCCAAAGACACCCATGGCCCCTAGTCCATACCCAGTTTCCTGTGTTTAAATTTTTCTGCTTCCATTAAATTCAGGATTATTATGCGCAGACCAGCCCTGCCAATTTCATTTCCATCAGTTACAATTAGGGTTATTAGAATTAAAATTAGCTTGGTTTTCTGAACTGCTTCCAATGCATTGGTAGTATTTCTGAATGTGGCGAATGCACTTCACTCCCATCTACAGCCGAATAATAGGATGGGGCATTATTTCCGAAGGGGTTCTCCCATTTCCCTGATGTAAGGATGTAAGGAGGGTTGGTAAAAGTCACGGAAAAAGAACGTGAGCCAGTATTTCTTGGTCTGAAGAAGGGTCTTGACCCCAAATGTCACCCATTCCTTCTATCCGGGGATGCTGCCTATCCTGTTGAGTTACTCTGGCATTTTGTGTCTATCTTCATTGTAAACCAGTATCTGCAGTTCCTTCCTACACAGTATATTTCAGCATTTGGAATGAGAGATGTGGAAATCCTTGCAAAAAATATTGGCAACCTTGACCGGGCTTTTGAGCTAAATGTTTGTTCACAAATAACTTTGTTGGTGTCAGCACCAAGCTGTAAAGGAAGTGCATGGCGGAAACAGGCAATAACCAATGAATCTCACTTGAACAGCAGAGCTATAATTCAAGCCCTGCTCAAGGGATGCAATCCATTTCACTATTAACTTGCCGTTGATAAACGTTAGCAATTTATGCTCTCATCCCAACTTTCCCATCAGTGATGTATCATTTTACTCTTCAGCTATATGTTTTCCTATGCTTAATTTTTTTTTAATTCTAATTTTAATTTCAAGTATGCTAATGCTTAAAATTGGCTGCCAAGAGGTCTGAACTATGTGCTGCACTGTTATGGTGAAGAATAGCTTGCAATCTCACACTTATAACCACCAGCAAGACATTATCGCTTTCTTCTCATCCATTAATTTCAAGCAGGGTGCCCTCGATTAAATAATTTAGTTGAGCTGTAAAGCATTGCTGGATTCTACTTCAGTTTGTTATATTTATTTTTGTTTAGGAGCCATAATTTCTCTGTTCCATTTTAAAGTGTGGTTACCAAGAATGTATTACCCCAAGTACTGCAGTGCCTAACAGATTCACCTCAATGAAGAAACAACATTACTTCTTATCTCATGTTTAAAGATACAACCATTCAGGATAGTCTCCCCGAGAACAGATTAAAGAATGAGCAGAATGTACAGAGAAAGGTTCCTTTATAAGGTTCCTTGTGAGGTTCCTTTATCCGTTGCCAGGGATTATTTGTCAATGCATGATTGGGCTGCTTATTAACAGATCTTTTACAGTTCATTCAACCACTAATTATGTCAAACTCGACTGTTTTTATTTATTTATTTGTTTTTTAAATTTAAAGATAGACTTTATTCAAGTAATAAATATATACAATGCGTGAAACGTGCAAAAAATTAATCCGACATTTTCGGACGCTATACAAATTGTTCAATACAGTTTATACATTATTCAACTTCCACAAAACTGTCCCCCACCCGTGCCACTCATGTGGCCCCCTGGCATGGGATACCTTCCCTTATTTTGAGGGGCGTCTCCACCATACCGTGCCCCCCATGTCTAGCAGCGGAAGGACTCTAGACTTTGGCCCTCCCCCACCGAGCCTTGGCGTTGGCTGCACCGAGCTTCAGTGACTCTTTTTATGATTAATTAACCAAATGAACTGAGAAATTTGGTTTAGAATAGAATAGAATAGAATAGTTTCTTTATTGTCATTGTAACATGGGCCATGTACAACGAAATTTAAAATGTCAGCCAGTCAGTGCAGCATTCAAACATTTCTAAAGCTAACGAAACATCCACGGTAAAATAATAAAGATAAGCAAATAAATAAATATCACAGACAAAGCACGCATACACACCCAACCCTCCATCCTTCTGTCGATTTCACCGTTACCACAGTCCCTTAGTCTGTATCGCCCCTGCGTTCCTTGGCGGCTACATTTAGTGCTTTTATAGCAGTGGGGTAAAAACTGTTTTTTAGTCTATTTGTCCTTGTCCTTGTGGATCTGTACCGTCTGCCTGACGGCAACAGTTCAAACAGGGAGTGTCCGGGGTGGGAGATGTCCTTTATTATATTCTGGGTTTTTTTGGTGCAGCGGGAACTGTGTAGGTCCTCCAAGGTAAGGAGAGGGCAGCCGACAATCCTCTGGGCGTTGTCAATGGCCCTCTGGAGCGCTTTCCTCTGAGCCGCTGTGCAGCTGGTGTACCACACGCATACACAGTATGTTAGGATGCTCTCAATGGAGCACCGATAAAAGGACAGCAGCAGCCTCTGAGTGATGTTGTTCTTCCTGAGCACCCTCAGGAAGTGCAGTCTCTGCTGGACCTTTTTCAGCAGCGCAGTGGTGTTCACGCTCCACGTCAGGTCCTCCTCAATGTGGATTCCCAGGAAGCGGAAATCCGCCACCCTCTCTACACAGTCCCCTCTGATGGTCAGTGGTACCATGTCCGTTTTGTTTTTCCTGAAGTCTATTATTACCTCCTTCGTCTTTGAGGTGTTGAGGAGCAGGTTATTTTCTTCGCACCACACTGTCAGCTGCTCCACCTCATCCCGGTAGGCGTACTCGTCCCCCCCGGAGATGAGTCCCACCACTGTAGTGTCATCCGCAAATTTGACAATGGTGTTGCTGTGGTGGGCGGGGGTGCAGTCATGTGTGTAGATGGTGTAGAGCAGGGGGCTCAGTACGCAGCCCTGTGGAGAGCCGGTACTGAGGCTGAGGGCTGTGGATGTGTGATGGCCCACTCTGACTCTCTGGCTTCGACCCGACAGGAAGCTATTTATCCACGTACAGGTGGAGTGTGGAAGTCCCAAGTCCCCCAGTTTGTCCACCAGTTTGTGGGGAAGGATAGTATTAAAAGCAGAGCTGTAGTCCACAAAGAGCATCCGCACGTAGTTCCCCCGCTGCTCCAGGTGAGACAGTGCAGCATGGAGAGCTGTGGCTACAGCGTTATTTACTGCCATATATAAGATTTTGCAAGTTATTGTACCTTCACGTACCTTTAAGCCAGGGGAAAAAAATATTTAAATAACAGATATCAGCCCAGAAATTCAATCACATAGCATAAAGTTCTTGATGCTGTGTGATAGAATATAATCAGAAAACCAAGCCTTTATTCCATCTATTACACGACTTTTGCAAATTGTTTTGAACCCCCACCCCCCCTCCCGTGCAGAGCCCACATGCACAAAGGCTCCCAAATATGATGAGCAGTGACATCAAAAGCATATACGTGTTTACATTCCTTCCATCAAACAGTCATGAATGCACACCTGTCAGATGATATGGGGCAGGTGGTATGCTGAAAACCTTCATAATGAACGCAAGGGTCATTTTAAGGGATCATGCCAGACTAGGGATATGGACCTGCAGTTAGATCCATTTACGTCATGTGGTTTCTACTCAAATAGTTTTCCTTTGGGACCCTGCACCATTATGCTCCAGCCTGATTGCGAACGTAAGCCCACTCCCCACCATGGTAAAGTCATTAACTCCTACCTTATTCTTCATGTCAGCTGTTCCTCTCCCCCCTCCCCCCCCCCCCCCCCCACCATGCACCCCGTCAAGCAATTACAACCACTCTTCCTACCTTTGCAGCCCAATCTAACTCTTGTTTAACATTTATTTAACTCTTGCTGACACTCGTTTTCACCTAACCAACAGCCAACAATAGCCTGTTACCTTTATCATCATGACTTTTTTGCATATCTTTCATTCATTTGTTCGATATCACCATCATAGAGACAATCTTTCATTTCCCTTTCCCCTGACTCTCAGTCTAAAGAAGGGACTCGCCGCGAAACATCACCTATTTCTTCTCTCCATAGATGCTGCCTGACCCGCTGAGATACCAGTTTTCTGTGACTAACTCTTGACAGTAATCTCCAAATCTCTTCAACTCCTCTGGCTTCTCTCTAATGAGTATAACCGCACAGACCATGGCAGAACAAGTACAGGAAAGGTGTTTGTGAGCAAGAACTGTGTATTTTTTACAATGCCATAGAATTTTGAATTTGAATTTTAGTTTTGAATTTGATTCCTTTATTGTCATTCAGACCTTTCGGTCTGAACGAAATTACGTTGCCTGCAGTCATACACAGTAACAACAAACAATAAAACATACAACAAACACAAATTAACATCCACCACAGTGAGTTCACCATGCACCTCCTCACTGTGATGGAGGCAAAAGTCTTAGTCTCTGTCTCTTCCCCCCTTGTTCTCCCTCTGCGCTGAGGCGATCGATCCAGGCCGAAGATGCCGCTCTCCAGTCCAGTGGACCTCCGTGGTGATGTCGCCGCTGCCGAAAGCCAGAATGCCGTCTCCGCTCCGAGTCATAGGTCTCAAATGTAATAGAAATTTGCAGCATCAAGCCATTGTACACAACATGCATTTCTCCACAATTTGTCAATGACTTAAAGCATCTTTTAATGCAGCGTAGATTTTACGGACATTTTTATCAAGGAGACATAAGAGACGGCAGACTCTTGGAACAACAAACTGCTAGAGAAACTAAGAAAGTTGAGCAGCATCTATGGATGGAAAGGAATGGTTGACATTTAGGATTGGTGCGGGATTTTCATCCTTTCCATCTGCACCTTGTCCCGGTTTTCCTCCAGCAAATGGTTTTTTGCCCTATATTAAGGAGAAATAGTAAGATTAAACGAGAACTTACCAGTTTGAAGTTTGATCGGTATTTTATGAAGAGTAACGTTGAGGGATTTCGTGAAGAACCCCGCATTGTTCCATTGCTCTGGAAGAGGGGTCCGCAGAAGGAAAGACAAGTGTGCAAGGGGTGCAGGAACGAGAGAACCTACTGGACTAATAAAAGGGACTCCAACAAAAACTCACTACAGCCAAAAACAGCACCCCTACGCACCCACCAGCAGAACTGGTGAAAGCTCGAAGGCCCGGTACTCAAAACATGAATCTTTTTTAGGCCATGGCCCAGGCCGGCCTTCTTGGAAGATGCAGGGACCTCCAACGCCAACCAAACCGAAAATCCAGACATCAGCGCAACAACAGCAGCGAAGAACCTACAAAAAGAAGTAAACCTGCCACTGGTAACTATGGAGGTAGGTGGGTCTGGTTCCCTACAAAATACAGGGAGCATGGAGGTTGGGGGGAGATTACACTCTTTTCTGAATGCATGGAGCATGTTAACAACCAATACTTACATCTTAAGCAGTATCCAGGGATATACAATAGAGTTTATACACAAGTACAGCCCTCCAGTTCAACATATACCGAACCGAATGTTCATGCTTTCTGATAAAGAAAAATCAAAAGCGCAAGCTGAACTGGAGCGGCTTTACGTAAAAGGTGTAATTGAGAAAATCCCAACACGAACCATTAGAATTCGTGCCTAATATATTTAACCAAAAACAAAAAAGATGGTGGTTGTCGCATCATCATAGATCTGACAAAATTGAATACATTTGTACAATATATTCACTTAAAAATGGAAACCTTTGTTACTGCTAAACAATTAATTTCCAAAGGTTACTTCATGGCCAGCATCGATTTAAAAGATGCTTACTATTCAGTGCCTATACGAGGTGACCACAGATGTTACTTAAAATTCAACTGGATGGGACAGCACTGGCAGTATAAAGCACTGCCAAATGGATTATCATCAGCCCCAGGCTGTTCACGAAAATTTTGAAACCAGCCCTAGCGTTTCTACGGAAACGTAAACACATGGTCATGGCATATTTAGATGACATACTCATTGTGGGCAAAACTTTGGAATTGGCCAAACAAACTGTAACAGCCACAAAACAGTTATTTGAAAAACTGGGATTTATTATCCATCCAGTTAAATCTAAACTAACGCCTTCCACTACTATGGACTATTTGGGGTTCACCATTGACTCAGTTCACGTGTCGGTGACTCTGCCCAAGGGAAAGGCTAGAGATTTAATAGAGGCTTGCAATAACCTCATTGACATTAGCAAACCATCCATCAGTTTGGTAGCAAACGTAATTGGCAAAATGGTGGCTGCCTTTCCAGCCACACAATTTGAACCTCTACATTACCAAAACCTAGAGAGCAAAAATACAAGCACTCTAAATTAATGCAGGTCACTTTGACAGACCTATGAAACTACCAATCAGAGCTAAAATGGAACTAAAATAGTGGATATATAACATCTGGCTTTGTTCCAATCCAATCATTGTCAGAAACCCTTCCATGGTACTACAAACTGATGCCAGTGCACTTGGGTGGGGAGCCACCAATGCCATCACCAGCTGTGGAGGTAGATGGACTGCTCAGGAGGCATCATTATTACTCACACTGGGCATAAACTACCTGGAAATGTTGGGTGCATTCCATGGCCTAAAGTCATATTGTACTGGGTCATATCACCAGCATGTTAGACTACAGATAGACAATACCACCATGGTAGCATACATTAACCACATGGGTGGAAACAAATCGACATCACGTGACAATCTGGCTATTACAATTTGGCAATGGTGTATCCAGAGAGATATTTGGATAGCACCTACCAGGAAGACTAAATTTAGTGGCAGACACCAGGTCATGCAAATTTAATGAAAACACTGAATGGATGTTGAATAAAAAAGTATTTGCTGATATTACAGCAAAATATGGAACACCAGATATCGATCTATTCGCATCCAGACTTAACCACCAGTTATCAAATTATGTTTCATGGGAACCAGACCCTGGGGCAGCGGCGACAGATGCATTTTCGCTGCATTGGGGGAAATTGTTTATTTACGCATTCCCTCCTTTCTGCCTCATCAGTCGGGTATTAAGGAAAATACAACAAGACTCTGCGTCTGGTATTTTGGTAGTACCCGATTGGCCTACTCAACCATGGTTCCCAGTGGTATTAAACATGGTATTAGAACCATGTATCACCATCCCACATAGACCAAATGTATTGCTACATCCCGTAACAAGGGATAGCCACCCATGCCATAAACATTTGAACTTATTAATTTGTAGAGTTTAAAAACACCTCTACTACAACTGGGACTGACGGACCGAACAGTGAACATCTCGGCGGCCCAAGGTCAGTCAACCAAAAAACAGTATCTGGTCTATATCAGGAAGTGGGAGATGTACTGCCATAAAAACAACATCACCTACAGAGACATGAACATCCCGTCTGTTCTGGAATATCTGGCAGGCCTCCACTATGATGAGGGGCTCAGTTACAGTGCCATCAACTGCACCAGAAGTGCCCTATTGACTTACCTATGGCAGGGGACAGAGCGTTACACTGTTGGGACTCACCCACTGGTAACAAAACTTATGAGGGGAATTTTTAATACTAATCCCCCAGGAACCAGGTACTCCCAAATATAGGATGTAAGTATTGTCCTGAAGATGCTCAGGAATTGGTGTCCAGCAACAGCTCTGTCCCTACACAGACTGACATTAAAAACAGTCATGCTAATGGCATTGGTCACGGCACAGAGGGTACAGTCACTGCATAAATAAAGACTGGACAACATGACTCCCTCAACAGAAAATATTACGTTTCATATCTATGAGTTAGTAAAGCAGAACAGACAAGGATCATCAGGCCTCAATATACAATTTAGGTCATACCCAACAGATGACCATCTGTGTATAGTAAGACATCTGTCGTTATACATGGAGAAAACGAAAATCCTAAGCGGCAATGAGAAGGCACTTTTTGGTCAGCTACAAACAACCACACAAAAGAGTGACGGTCCAGACCATCTCAAGATGGCTGAAACAGGTGCTAACACAGGCTGGGGTGGATACTAATATTTTTAAATCTCATTCCACCAGGGCTGCAGCTACATCTGCAGCGATACAGTTGGATGTACCAATGGACCAAATCCTCAAGGCAGCAGGATGGCCTGGGGGAAAAAACATTCCAATTATTTTACAACAAACCAGTAATGAAACCTGGAACGTTTGCAGAAACAATTTTAAGTTCTGTAAATTAATTTATACCCATAAAAAGGGGTTATAATTTTGTGTTAATAAATTGTATGATTTCAATGTCGAATTCATGTCCAAATTATGTTAACACAATTCCTCCTACAGTCATCAAGGCAGACGTGATGCATGGACTCGTTTCCACGGCATGAAATCGCAGAGCTTTAAAATCTTCACGTAGTCACTCACGTAACTCCGAAGTAAAATAGTACGATTAAACGAGAACTTACAGTTTGAAGTTTGATCTGTATTTTATGAGGAGTTACGACGAGGGATTGCGTGCCCTCCGCTCCCACCAATGATCATATACTTAACTTGTATCTCTTCTCTAATCTTACTATGTTTAGTAATTACAGTTATCTGTGATTTCACACCGCTGCTTTGAAGAATGACACGCATGCGTCGTGGCGGGCTTCTTCACGTAATCCCTCATCATAACTCCTCATAAAATACAGATCAAACTTCAAACTGGTAAATTCTCGTTTAATCTTATTATTATAGACCAGTTAGCCTGACATCGGTGGTGGGGAAGAAACTGGAGTCAATTATAAAAGATGAGATAGCCGCACATTTGGATAGCAGTAACAGGATCGGTCCGAGACAGCATGGATTCATGAAGGGAAATCATCCTTGTCTAATCTTCTGGAATTTTTTGAAGATGTAACTAGGAAAATGGACAAGGGAGAGCCAGTGGATGTAGTGTACCTGGACTTTCAGAGAACATTTGATAAGGTCCCACATAGGAGATTAGTGGGCAAAATTAGGGCACATGGTATTGGGGGTAGAGTGCTGACATGGATAGAGAAGTGGTTGGCAGACAGGAAACAAAGAGTAGGTATTAACGGGTCCCTTTCAGAATGGCAGGGAGTGACTAGTAGGGTACCGCAAGGCTCGGTGCTGGGACTGCAGCTATTTACAATATATATCAATGATTTGGATGAAGGGGTTCAAAGTAACATTAGCAAATTTGCAGATGACACAAAGCTGGGTGGCAGTGTGAACTGTGAGGAGGATACTATGAGAATGCAGGGTGACTTGGACAGGTTGGGGGAGTGGACAGATGCATGGCAGATGAAGTTTAATGCGGGTAAATGTGAGGTTATCCACTTTGGGAGCAAAAACAGGAAGGCAGATTACTATCTAATTGGCAAAAGTTGGGAAAAGGGGAAGTACAACGGGATCTGGGGGTCCTTGTACATCAGTCTATGAAAGTAAGCATGCAGGTGCAGCACGCAGTGAAGAAAGCGAATGGCATGTTGGCCTTTATAACAAGAGGAATCGAATATAGGAGCAAAGAGGTCCTTCTGCAGTTGTACAGAGCCCTAGTGAGACCACACTGTATTGTGTGCAGTTTTGGTCCCCTAATTTGAGGAAAGACATTCTTGCTATTGAGGGAGTGCAGCGTAGGTTTACAAGGTTAATTCCCGGGATGGTGGGACTGTCATATGAGAGAATGGAGCAGCTGGGCTTGTACACCCTGGAGTTTAGAAGCATGAGAGGGGATCTCATTGAACCATATAAGATTGTTAAGGGCTTGGACACGCTAGAGGCTGGAAACATGTTCCCGATGTTGGGGGAGTCCAGAACCAGGGGCCACAGTTTAAGAATAAGGAGGAAGCCATTTAGAACGGAGATGAGGAAACACTTTTTCTCACAGGGAGCGGTGAGTCTGTGGAATTCTCTGCCTCAGAGGGCAGTGGAGGCCGGTTCTCTGGATGCTTTCAAGAGAGAGCTAGATAGGGCTCTTAAAAATAGCAGGGATTACGGGGAGAAGGCAAGAACGGGGTACTGATTGGGGATGATCAGCCATGATCCCATTGAATGGCGGTGCTGGCTCGAAAGGCCGAATGGCCTATTGTTTATTGTCTATTGTCTAAATTCAATATATTGATGACATTTTTAATGAATTGAATGGGGTGACTACACACTTTGGAAAATGATGCATTTGAATTTGTATGTCTTTGTTCATTTTCACCCTTCATTGCCTCTCCACAAATGTTGTTCCCAAACATATTACTCACTGCTGAAACATCAGCTCTCAGGAGAAAGTTTACCTTTATATTGACATCAGAGAATCTCTACACCAATCTTACATTTTCTGTGAAAAATTATGTACAAAAAATATGCTCAAGGATAAACTTTAAAAAAAGTGCAACGATCTTCTCCGGGTTTATCATTTATGCAGGGACTTTATCATGTCGAAGCATCCCTGGGGCCTTTAACATGGTGAAATCCCTGGGGTCTTTAACAGCTTCCCTGGGGCCTTTAACATGGTGGAGCATCCCTGGGGTCTTTAACATGGTGGAGCTTCCCTGGGGCCTTTAACATGGTGAAGCATCCCTGGGGCCTTTAACATGGTGGAGCTTCCTGGTAATGTTCACCAAAAATTACTGGACATGAAGTAACAAAGGAGAAATTGGAGCTGATGACTCCATTAATTGGAGCTAATTATAGAGGTAACGTTCAAAGGTTCAAGAGTCTTTTATTGTCACGTGTGCCAATTAAGGTACAGTGATATTCAAATTACCGTAGAGCCTTACAAAATAAAAGCAACAAGACACACAACTACATAAAAGTTAACATAAACATCCACCACAGCGGATTCCCCACATTCCTCACTGCGATGGAAGGCAAAAATGTCCAATCAACTTCCCCTTTATTCTCCCGCGGTCGGAGCAGTTGAACCATCCGTCGGTGCGATTGTAGCTCCCACGTCGGGGGTGACTCCCGTGTCGGGGTGGTCGAAAGTCCTGCTGCTTGGAGTTCCCGAAGTTGGTCTCTGAACAGAAGCCGCGAGCTTTGTGATGTTAAGTCCACAACCACCCACGGTTGGAGTTCCAAGGTTGATCCCTGGCAAAGGTATTGCGGGCTCCATGATGTTAAAGACCCATAGGCTCCCCAAGATGGAGCTCTAAAAAGTCGGTCTCCAGGCCGCCAACTCCTTGCTATTAGGCCACAGTGGGGAAGTAGAGGAGATGGTGGGGTGGCAGGAAACTCAAGGAGAAACGTCTTGGGCTCAGAAACCTGTCAGCTGAAACCCTGGTATCAAAAGGGAAAGTAATTCAGTTCCTGGATGATCTAAAGGCCCAAGATTGGAGGAGCGCAGATAATCCAAAGAGCTCAACATGTTGGAGTAGCTCAGCAGCTCAGGCAGCATCTCTGAAGAAGGGACCCGACCCAAAACATCACCTATACATATCCTCCCAGAGATGCAGTCTGAACTATTGAGTTAGTCCAGGCCTTGGTGTTCTTTGCAAGATTCCAGCATCTGCAGTTCCTTGTGTCTATATTTCAGAAAGCTGTCAAGATACAGAAAGCTTCACAGACAGGGAGTAAAAAACATGGCTGGATCTGAAAACAAGAATGTGGAGTTTAAAATCAGGTTGTTGTTGTTTATCCTTTCGCTGATATAGGTCTCCAAAAGCTATCGTAATTTTTAAACAAAACTCAGTGCAAGTTGGTACACGGGCCAAAACTTTCAGAATATCAAGAGTCAAGAATCAAGAGATTTTAATTGGCATGTATATCAAAAATAGAATAATGAAATTCTTACCTGCAGCAGCATAACAGGTCTGTAAACACAGTACACGTAGCTAACACAATAAACAAAAGGAAGTTTAATAAACAGTAAAAAAACAATATTCGTGCAAAACAAAAGCCCGAAGTTCCTAGTCCAACCAAGACAGTTTGTGATTTAGTTGGTGGTTTAGTGTCCAAGAGCCTGAAGATTGTTGGGAGGAAATTATTTGTGAACCTGGACATCACAGTGTTCATACTCCTACACATTCTTCTCGATGGCAGGAGTGAAATTAAAGCTCGGCCAGTGGGGTGTGGATCTTTGATGATGCTGAATGCCTTTCGAGGCAGCACCTCCTATAGATCACTTTGATGGTGAGGATGTCAGTACCCTGGATGGACCAGGCAATGTGCACCATCTTTTATAATGTTTAAGAAGAAACTGCAGATGCTGGAAAATCGAAGGTAGACAAAAATGCTGGAGAAACCCAGCGGGTGGGCAGCATCTATGGAGCGAGGGAAATAGGCAATGTTTCGACCCAAAACGTTGCCTATTTCCTTCGCTCAGTAGATGCTGCCTCACCCGCTGAGTTTCTCCTGCCTTCTCTCCATACCCCCTGATCCCTTTAGCCACAAGGGCCACATCTAACTCCCTCTTAAATATAACTTTGGCTTTATTTTAAACGGAGGCATCGATAGGCTTTATTAATGATGGCATCAATATACTGGGCCCAAGACAGATTATAATGGAAATGTGTGCTCAGGAACTTGAAATTGTTGACTTTCTGCACCACCAACACATTGAACACATCCGGTAGGCGGCGCGGCTCTGGCCAGCAGCGGCCTCTGCAGCCTGTCCGCGTTTTTATTAATTTTTTGTCTGTGTTTTCATGTAGTGTTTGTTATTTTATTGTTGGGGTGTGTGTGTGGGGGGGTGGGGGTGGGGTGGGAGGGAGGGGGGAAACTTTTTAAATCTCTCCCTGCACTTCCCCGACCTTTTCTCGTCGGGTCTCAGTCGTCGTTGAGGCCGCAACGAGGAGCGGCCTCCAACGGGAAGAAGCCGGGGACTCAGGTGCCGACTCACCGTCAACGTCGTGGGGCTGCCGGGTCCGGGGCGGTGGAGGAGCGCTGCTGCTGCTGGTGCTGTTGCTGCTGTTGCTGCTGTTGCTGTTGGTGCTGTTGGTGCTGCTGGTGCTGCTGCTGCTGCTGCTGCTGCTGTTGCTGCTGCTGCTGCTGCTGCTGGTGCTGCTGCTGCTGCTGCTGCTGCTGCTGCCGGAGAGTCGGGGGCTCTCTACGGGTCTGTGGACGACGGCGCCGAGCCCACGGCTCCCTAGGGGGAGACCGCTTTTCGGGGCTTCTGCGGCGACGACTCCTCCCGCCCGAGTTGCGGGGTCGAAGAGCTCCTGGAGCGGGGCCTACCATCACTGCCCCGCGCGGCTGGAACGGCTGCAGGACTTTGCGAGCGCACACCAGGGGGCTCCAACATCAAGACCCGGTGAGCGACCTCACACCACCCGGCGTGGCTATAATGGCCGCGGGCAATCGCCATCGCCATATGACTTGACTCCAAGAATGCAGTGGAGAGATACGATTTGCCTCCATCAAGTTAGTGTGCTGTTAAAGGTAATTACTGGGGTCTATTTGTGTGTGTTTGATGGCTGCAGAAACGGCATTTCGTTTGGACCTCCAGGGGTCCAAATGACAATTAAATTTGATTCTGAATTTGATTCTGATTCTTCTGATAAAGACAGGTTCATGAATCCTCAGCCTTACTCTTCTAAAGTCAACAATCAGCTCCCTTGTTGTTCCGACACCATTGAATCCGACAATCGATCTCTCTCCTACACTCTGACATCATTACTCATAATTCGTCCAAAAAAAATGGTGTTGACAGCGAATTTAAAGATGGAGTTGGAACTGGGTCTGGCTACACACCCTTGGGTGCAGAATGAGTAGAGCAGGGAACTGAGCACACAGCCATGATGTGCCCACACGCTGAAGGTTACCTAGGAGGAAGTGTTGCCAATTCATACCGAGTATGGTTTGTTGATGAGGAAGTCGATGATCCAGTTGCAGAGGGATGCACAGAGACTCAGTTCCCTGAGCTTGAAATCAAGTGAGTGGGGGATGATGGTGTTGAATGCCAAGCTGTAGTCATTGAACAGCAGTATGTGTTCTTATTGTCTTAGTGGTCCCGTACAGAGTGGTCACCAGTTTAATAATTCTTTCCTAAATTCTATTAATTGCAATATTCTAGGCATTATTGAATTATTAGCATTTGCCAGAATGTGCTTCAGTACAAAGCAAAGTGGTTTATACAAATCAAATGGTTTTATAAGGTATACTTTCAACATTTGCTTCACTTTCACATAGAGTACTGATGATAATAATGAACCCCAGAGTGCATGTATGTTGCTTTCAGACAGTCATTCTCTAAAGGTTTAACAATTACCAGCCCCAGAGCCTCATTAATTATTTTCAAAGTAAAGCAACACTTCAATATTTAAACAAGGTATTTCGCTCAAACTTTATAAACTAGTTCTACCAAACACAGAGGACTTGGGGTTGATGTGATATCCTAATGGTAACACCGGCAATGAAAATATTTCCAAGAAGAGGTTGTCTCCTGCAGATTTCACCATTAATCATTAATGCTAACCATTGGACAATATTTTTCAACATACGTAGTGACTGGTGTTTCAGTGGGAAAGTATTTTTGGAGAAAAGATAGTGCATACCTTGGGAATGCAAGCAAAGAATTTCACCGTGACATGTCATTAAAATATTCATTAATTTGTTATGTTTCAAGGTACTTCTGAATAAGGATGTCTGGATCTTGGGGAAAAGTATAACTTGGAAAAGGGGCAGGCATTGTGGGCCAAATGGCCTGTTGCTTGTTTATATATTAATTCAATTTAATTGGAATTTATAGATTGTTGGCTAATATCTAAAATTAGTTGTTTTTTCAATTCTCTGCATAATGCAAGATAACATTTCCACCCAGTCATTATGTGAAACAGAAAATTGTATACTGGCTGGTACAGAAACTAAAAATCCTGGTTCTTTTTTCAAAGTAAACAAACTTTAGAGTTGAGAAACCATTTTTAGGAATCACGGTTACAATGAAGCTTGGTCCAGCTAATGAGAGATAAGTTTGATATTTGTGAAAGCTTTGACTATGAAGATGTTTATAATACTAGAGATACAATAGAATACGTGTATTGTCATTGCACAGTACTGTGAAACGAAATTCCATTGCATCTCCTTCGGTTTACAAAGAGCAAAACACAACAGCCATTGACTCACATATACACAAATCAGTAAAGAAAATAATAAATAGGTATTAAAAATATTTTAAAAGAATATTGCACATTATCTTGCACCCCGAATTATATTGTGCTTCCCCAGTGTTCCCTGTTAGAATTAAGTTCTTTTATCGCACATGGGTAGAAACTATTTTTTAGTCTACCGGTGCGAGACCTGTATCACCTCCCAGAGGGTAGCAGAGTGAAAAGGTGGTTGGCAGGGTGGGATGTGTCCTGCTTGATGTTTGTGGCCCGGCTCAAGCATCGGGCCCTGTATATGTCATCCAGGGAGGGCAGTTGAGCGTTTGTGATGCTAGTGCAGTTTTTATAATTCTCTGCAGCGCCCTCCTCTCAGCCACAGTGCAGCTAGCAAACCACACCAGGATGCCATAGGAGAGGATACTGTCCACGGCGCACCGGTAGAAGGACAGCAGCAGCGGCAGTGAAACGTTTGCTCTCCGCAGAGACCTCAGGAAATACAGTCGCTGCTGTGACTTCTTCACGAGAGTGTAGGGGTTTAGTTTCCCTTTACTCCACTTCGGGCCCAGTTGCCCGAGTTATTCTCTCCCTTGTCGGAGGGTCAAACGGCCACCACTCCACTCGAGCGGTTCCCAAGAGAGAGAATACAACAAAAGGGATTCCTCTGGGTTCTAGACCTCGGAATTATGGTGAGATATGATAAAAGGTTGACTTGACCAGAGTGTGCTGATTAGAGAAAACAGAAACCAAGATGGACTCAAAGCAAGTCTAAAATTGACAGGCTTTATTGAACAATGAGAAATCGAATCTCACCAACACTACATAATACACGGCTAAACATGCTTCAAACTAAGACTATGGAAGGAAAACTATCGGGCAAGTCGTAAAACTTACTTTACACAATTTTACTTGCAAGTACACCCCCTTTCCCCTTCTTCTCTCAACCTCTATCCTATTTCGGGAACTTCACCAGGTCACTGGGGTACTTACAGCTAGATTGATGCAGGGTCACGAGCCGTCCAGCAGAGCAGAAAGAGAGAGAGAGTTCTGGCTTGACTCCTGCTTTTTATACCTGAGTTTCTCCATTGAAACCCCCCAGGTGGTCCTCTGGACAAAAGGGTCTTTTGATGATTCCCAGTTTCGATCTGGCATGAACAATAGGCTTCCGGTGATAAGGGGTTTGCTGATGTCATGATCCCTCAGCCTGATCGTTATCCCATCGCCTAGATCCCATTGTCCCGATGGATGGGTCATCCACGATGGTGATATGTTTTGCTGTTGGGCTGTTTATTCCCGTCTGCTGAGGCTCGGTTCCTTCCTTTGTGTTTCCAAGATAATCTCGTTATCTCCGTCTCAGCCTTTCCTGCCCACACCATTCGCACAGTGGTGTAATGCCCAGGCCCACAGACAGGTTCGAAACTGGTTCTTTCTTTGTGGATTGGGGTTTTTTTCCATTGCAGCCAGCAAATCTGGTTTAAAAATGTCCATGTCCTTATCTGAGTTTGGAGGATTTGCCCCAATAACTTACAAGAGTGACGGTGTTCATTTGCCATTTGAGGTCCTGGGAAATGTATATTCCGAGGAACTTAAAGTCAGTGACTCTCTCCACCATGTCTCTTTTGATGTAGAGAGGAGCAGGTTCCTCTCTCCTCCTCCTGAACAACCAGTTCTTTTGTTTTGGTTGGGTTGAGTACCAGGTTATTTTTAGTGCACCAGACAGTCAGTTTTTGGACTTCATCTCTGTAGGCAGACTCGTCGTTGTTATTTATCAGCCCCACCACAGTCGTGTCATCCGCAAACTTGATGATCCTGTTTGTGCTGTGTATTGGTGTGCAGTCATATGTGTATATCGTGTATAAGATGTGCACTCAGCACACAACCTTTTGGCGCTCCTTTGCTGAGAGTCAGGACTGAGGAGTGATTGGACCCCATCCTGACAGTCTGTGGACGGTCTGTTAAAAAGTCCTTGATCCATCTGCATGTGTTGGCATTAACACCCAGGTCAGACAGTTTGTCCACCATTCTGCTGGGGATGATGGTATTAAATGCAGAACTAAAATCTACAAACAACATCCTCACATATGTGCCAGGGCGCTACAGCTGAGACAGTGCAGAATGTAGAGCTATGTTGATGGCATCCTCTGTTGACCTATTAGCTCTATATGCAAACTGATGCTGATCCAGGATGGGTGGGAGTGAGGATTTAATGTGGGCCAGAACTAGCCTCTCAAAGCACTTCATCACAGTTGATGTGAGAGCAACAGGTCTGTAGTCATTCAAGCAGGTGATAGATTTTTTTTTGGGAACAGGCACGATGGTAGCAGTCTTGAAGCATTGTGTTTCTAGTTATGCCAGAGTGTTATGTACAGTTCTGGTTGCCACATAAATTAAAGAATGTGACGACACGAGAAAGGGTGCAGAAATTATGAAAATATTGCCATGGCTTATTAAGTTTAATTCTGAGCAGAGCTTGGCTCGGCTGGACTTGTTTCCTTCAGAACAGGGGAGCATGATGGAAGATTTAATCAAAGTACATAAAATACTGTGAAACCTAGGTAAGATGAATAGAAAGGACCAACTTCCCTTTACTGATGGGACATGTTGGAATTGGACATGCAGTTGGACATCGAGCTATTAGGTTAACAGGTTAAGCTCTTCACTAGCAGAAAAAATAATGTCTGTCTTCAGACTGATTTCCTCCAGCAAGATTTGCAGTGGGCTTCAGAGAATCAAGAAGCTTTCCTTCAACTCATATGCAAACATTCTTTCAGAGGCCCATTCCTAATTTAAGGAGATCTCCACTGATCTACGATAATTTGAGCCCAATAAGTTCATACAATTTTCAATTTTTCCAACAAATTAGACGTAAGTACAACCAATTATTGAGACCAGAAAAGTATTTTCTGGTCCAATTAGTGCATTTTAAATTCATCTTGATATCCATGCACCTAGAACCCATTGAACATGCTAAAAGAAAATTGAGACTAATTGTATAAATTAGAAAGAACGTTATGCAAAGTTTATTAAAGTTGACCAGCCCTTTGAAACTTAAATAGATCCCATGGGCCACATTAAGTCAGAATTGTCCCCGTCCTACATACCTGGATTGAATGTGGTCGACCCATCTTCTGATATTCCACAAACTTGGGCTTCATGGCATGGTCCAAGAGTGACAAATATGTTTTAAACCTATTAAAACTGAAGTAAGTAATTTTAAATATTAAATTATTAAGAATGTTTGAATGAAAATTAAAAACATATATCAGATATAGGTAATTAAAAACATAAAACAAAATGGAAATAATTAAAAACTTTCCCATTGTCTTCAAATTCACGATTCCAAACTGGAAACTGATGAGATCTTGGATCCTGCATTTGAATTAGATGTGATTTGATGGGGAGTCCGAGTGCTGATTGCCCTGCATAATAAATGGGAATTCAAGATCAGCCAGGCTCCATGGCAATAGGCCAAGTGGAGTACATCAATGAAATAGTATCATTTGTATTTTTAGTCAGTCGTGGCCTTTGCGCGGTCGAAGGCCAAGGCAGCAACGTTCACACAGCCACTCAATGGCAACTCTGATGGGAACCACCCTGAGAATCAGCGACTCAGTCCCACATGCCCAGAATTCAGGGAAAATCTCCGCAGCCTCTAAAATGTTTCACCATATTGGAAAAAAAATAACGGGAAGATTTTAACTAATAAACGTAAAGCTCCATTGATACATTTCAACACCTGTTTAATTTGATGGTTCTTTGCTGTCATAATCCAAAGATTATTCATATTTGCTGATCTTGTAGAAAATTGGTGTCTGCAATGAAATCTTGACCAATCCAATTAGAAACTTATTAAAGTGTTTCAATATGATGAACAGCAGTCACATTCTGTCATTTCGGTGATATATTAACCTACTTATCACTATTCCATATGGCAAAGGAAGTGTGGCCATCTCTGTAGCCCAGTAATGTGGCCCTCTCTGTAGCCCAGTAGTGACCAAACCACCAATAACTGTCGAGTTATGCTTGTAATAAGGCTCGTACCACGACGTAAACAGAGTATATCTTTAATCTGTACAACAGCAGCCACAGCAAAAGCCTCGTGTGCAAGCCCAGGCAACTCCCTAACTGCCCACACCCTGGGTTCCAGTCACATCCGGTTACTGGAGCCTGGCTTCTGTCACACAGGGTCCTAGTGCCCGTCTGCCCAGCCTTACACTATTATTGCATAATACCACAATAACCATCTTTAGTTTAAAATCCTACTTTAGTTTACTTTAGTTAAGAGATACAGTGTGGAAATAGGCCCTTCAGCCCAATGAGCCTCCATCAACCAGCGATCCCCACATATTAACACTATCCTGTACACACTAGAGATAATTTACATTAATATCTAGCCAATTAACCAAAAAACCTGTACTTCTTTGAAGTGTGGGAGGAAACTGAAGATCTTGGAGAAAACCCATAGACAAGCAACCATAGTCAGGATCGAACCAGGATCTCTGGCATAATAAGGCAGTAGCTCTACCGCTGCGCCACCGTGCCGCCTACCTTGCCTGGCATTTTAAAGAAATGTTAACTTTAAATATTATGGTTTAAAACTTGGTGGAAATGGAAAACATTCATGAGCTTATTGATATGCAAAAGACGTGCGCCTATTTGAACCAGTGGAACTCTGTGAAAATAGTGCATAGAATTATTGATACAAATGCAATATTTAAATAATGCCAAGTAATGATTTGCTCAGAAGCCCACAGTGAGTAATTTCAGAAGTTAGCACCAGCTGCACCCAACCAGTTGACCTCATGTATGGAAGGTGCTCATAGTCTTCATCTACTGCTGGATGTCATTCCAAAACTCAGGGAAGATTTCAGAAACCAATGGCAAACCAAGTTTAGCATTTCTCCATCTCAGCTCTTGACATATTAGCAAAACGAAATGGTGGAAGGAGAGAGATTAAACCTGCTTGGAGACTATAGCGTTCTCCTGAGCTGTAAGGAGGAGGTTGCCAGAGAGGCGAATACTGCATAATCTGGCCTTGTTGATGATTTAAACACCTTGCTTATGTGGTCAATGTCTGTGAAGACACAAATAATCCCATTTATCAACCTCTGTGCCTATACAGCACTCCAAGCCAAAATCTCATTTGCCACCGTAATCAATGTTCTTCAGTTCTTAACTATGTTTAAGAAAGAACTGCAGATGCTGGAAAAAATCGAAGGTAGACAAAAATGCTGGAGAAACTCAGCAGTTGAGGCAGCATCTATGAAGAGAAGGAATAAAGGTCTGAAAAAGGGTCCCGACCCGAAACGTCGCCTATTCATTTGCTCCATAGATGCTGCCTCACCCTCACTTAGTTTCTCCAGCATTTTGGTCTACCTACAAAGAACTATTTTTTTCAGCTGAAATTAACAACCTTTCCAATGAGGTTGATGCACAAGGGAGCAAAATGTAGCCTGGTCCTTTCTGATTCATTTCTAATGAATCCAATATGCAGAGAACCAGCTGAACTGCCACTGGTCAGAAAACTGTCACGTATGTTAATGAATAACTTATGGATGACTATCCACATTAATTTCTGGAGGCATGAAAGCTGCCAATAGCGACAAAGCTGCAGACAGACTGATGTCAAGCAAACTATTAGCATAGAAGCAAATATTGATGTCGTTAATGATACATGGGTCACCCTTGAACCTACAGCCTGATTTCAAGATGCAAGTTGACAAGCACTTGAACAGATGAAGCCGTTGCACCAAAGGTTCTTACTGAAAACATTGCCCCCATTATCTCTGCCACATGAGGCACTGGATGGATGTCTCAGTGATATTGGGGAAACGAGAGATAATGTAATAGAAGGGAACTGCAGATGCTGGTTTATGCCGAAGATGGACACAAAATACTGGAGTAATTCGGCGTGTCAGGCAGCATCTCCGGAGAAAATGGATAGATGATGTTTCGGGTTGGGACCCTTCTTTAAATTGGGGTTAGGCAACAGATGACCTCAGGCAAGGAAGCTCCCTAATAGGTCGATTGTTGAATTGGCCTCTCAGATAATAATCAGAGATAAGAGAAAATGGCTGCCTGTAGAAGTATGACATTTTATTAATATCTCAACTGCTGAAATGATTAGGTGCTCAGTGTTCAGGACCTCTGTGCCCACTACATACACAGAGGCCGGAGAACATGTGCTCTTATATCAAGAGCACGCAACACATCGATCAAGCCTGTGAACAGCACATGCCGAGTATACCAAAGTAGGCCTTCACTGAAGACACAAGGCTCCAATGTTAATTATAGGCATCTGACATTACTTGGTCCTCATTCATGGAGTCTGAAACATCCATTGCAATCCTGGTAAGTCCTGCTGTAAGTGACTTTCTTAATGTTTGATTCCACCTCCTCCCCTCAATGCTCAGGTCCCCAATGCCCCCCTTATTGCCCAATCCCTACCCACCTACCTGGTCATACAAACACTATTGACCACCAGACCACAACTATTGTTGATCATTCAGCCATCTACCCGACCTAACTCTCCAATCCCAGATCAGCACTCCAGCTTGGCAAAAAAAATCTTTCCAAGAGCATCATGAGTCAAGTGTGTGTTTTACTGTTATATGTTCGGACAACAGAACAATGAAACTCTTACTTACAGCAGCATTACAGGCCTGTCAACATAATATTCATGGAAAACATGACCAACAAATAAAATCAATAAATTAAAAACCAATTTAACAAATTAACACTAATGCTAAAAATTCCAAAGTCCTCAGTGCAACCAAAGATAGGTCACAATTCATAGTTTGAATAGTGTTTAAGTGCCAGATGTTGTTGGAAGGTGGATTTTTTTGAGCCTTGGGGACAGTTTTCAGATTTCTATACTTTCTTCCCAATGGCAGGAGAGAATTCAGAACATGGCCATGGTGGTGTGGGTCTTTGATGATGCTGGCTGCCTTTTTGTGGCAGTCATGGTGGCAAGGACGGTCACGGTGGCACAGCAGTAGAGTTGCAGCGAATGCAGCGCCGGAGCGCCGGGTTCGATCCTGACTACAGGTGCTGTCTGTACGGAGTTTGTACGTTCTCCCCGTGACCGTGTGGGTTTTCTTCGAATCTTCAGTTTCCTCCCACACTCCAAAGACGTAAAGGTTTGTAGGTTAGTTGGCTTGGTAAAATGTTTAAAATAAAATTGGTCCTAGTTGGTGTAGGACAGTGTTAATGTGCTGGGGTTGCTGGTCAGTGCCGACTCGGTGGGCCGAAGGGCCTGTTTCCGTGCTGTATCTCTAAACTAAACTAAACTAAAACCTCCGACAGATCCCTTTGATGGTTTGGAGATCAGTAGCTGTGATCAGCTGATAGAGTTCACCACTTTTTGTGTCTCGTTCATTCCTGGCCATTTGTGTTGTTGTACCAGGCCTTAGTGCAACACGTCAGTATGCCCTCTCCATAGACCTCACATACATTCTCAGTATTCTCCCATAAACCTCCCTCTGCCAGATTGAAATTCTCCCAGCACTACCTCGCTTTAATTTTATTTTTGAGTGCCGTTTCATTTCTGCCCACGGTGTTATAAATATTGCATGCAAGCTTCTTAATGGTAGTGTAGAATGAAAACTAAGAGAGTGTGTTGTTCAAAAAAAAAAAACGCATCACCATATCAACTCATCTTTACAATTCCCCACAGAGTGAATTGCTTTTCTCGACTGCAGCTTCAAGTTGGATTGCATCCTAGCAGGTATAGGGAGAAAAAAACCAGAGGCTGAATCAGTCCATTTTACTTCACTGTACTCTCAGAATCCAGGACAGCGGGGAGTGGGTTCAAACATATAACGCATAACATAAAGCAATGTAGCACAAGAACAGGCCCTTCCACCCACAATATCTGTGCCGACACATGGTGCCAAAACCATCTGGTATCTATCTGCATGTAATCCACATCCCTCCATTCCCAGTATATCCAAATGTCTATCCAAAAGTTTCTTAAATGCTACACTATTGTATCTGTCTCAACCACCAACCATGGCTTTAAGTTCCAGGCACTCATAATAAAATTGCCCTGCACATCTTTACCCACTCACCTTGAACCTATGCCCTCTAGTATTTGATTTTTTTTCCATTGCCCTTTTATAATGACCAGACACTTGTATTGTGACTTCTATCGAATGGGTCTCCCTCTGGAGCAGCCCTTGGCATTGCCAGTTAGTTTTGGGGATTTTATGTGGTGGTGGTGGAGTAGAAGGGGGAAACTTTAAATACCTGGTCAAGTCCCAACGCGGAGCTCTCTCGGCCGCGGGCGGCGCCGGTGGAACCCGGCAATACCCCTGGCTGCGCGGCTCCAAATCCTAATCCCAGGCATCGCTTCGGCGGTAAACCTCCCCGCCTCTGCGACGCCGCCGCACTCCCCATTCCGGAAAGCCACTGGAACATCCTTCCTGTAAGTTGCCGGGGTCGGGGGAAGAACAGAACTGCACGGCACGGTAAGGCATACTCCGACCAGGTAAATAAAGTTTACCCTTCACATAAATGCCCTATAAAAGCATTTGCATTGTGCAGCTTTTCTGGCATCTTATTCTCAATGCCCTGACCTATGAAAGCAAGTATGAAAGTGAGCACACCATATGCCTTCTTTACCTCTCTATCAACTCATGTTGCCACTTTCAGGGAATTATGGAATTAAATATGGACTGACCCCAAGATCCCCCTGTACATCATCGCTGTTAACGAACATGCCATTAATTGTATATTTTCCCTTACATTTGTCCATCCAAAATGCAAGAACTCACACTTTCTCGGATAAAACTGAATGTTCCATTTCTTCGCCCATTTGTCTATAGCTGAGCATTACCCTATTCTATACTTTAATATCCCTCGTCACAGTCTGTGAACCCAGCAATCTTGGTATCATCTGTTAACGTACGAACCAACCCATCTATTTTTTCGTCCAAAATCATATACATCACAACAGCAGAGGTGCCAGTACAGGTTCCTGCAGAACCTCTACACTGATTTTACTTCGGAGTCACGTGAGTGACTACGTGAAGAACACGCTCAGCGCGCATGCGCGGCATTGCGTTCAGCAGTGCAACAGCGGCCACATCGGGAGTCAGGCGCTCCCGCTACAGGGTGAAAGAACGGACCGTCAGGTAAGCTCTGAGGTCGGGTTTTCTTTCACAGGGAGCCTTCTGCTTTCTTTCAGGCAGAGAAGAAAGGCTCTTGGACAAACCTGTCCCCCGCTCGACTCCACGGAGGAGCGTTCCATCTGGGGGGGGGGGCAGCAACAAGGCGGTAGGACCGCTTACCCGGCGCTCCGCTATTCCCCGACACTGTGCCGAGCCCAGCCCGCTAGCGCCTGAGCAGCGGGCTGGAAGTAAAGCCACGGAAGAGGTGTCCGGCCGGTGGCTTCCGACTTATCGGACGGGGACGTCTCTCCGCCCGCACGGGGAGGGGAGACAGCCGCCTGAGCCGCATGGAGCGGCTCCTGGAGCAGGAGCTCCAGCGAGACGCGCTTCGTGAGGGGCGCTCTCGCAAGGGGAGTTCAGGCACTCCCTCCACAGTGTCTTGTGCACTGTCCATTGCTTCCTCCTTACCCGAGGGTAGCTTTGGTGACCAGGACTGGGCTGGTCAAGAAGAGCTGACTGAAGATGTCGAGAGTATGCAAGGGGTGCAGGAACAGGAAGAGCTGCTAGGTGTGGTGGACCGCTACATGGCAACCCCAAGTGCAGGAGGCTGTTAAAGGCCAAACCAGCGGCCAGCATTAACCACCTCTCCAACAGGCCCCTACAGGAGAGGTGGTCAATGAGGCATATACAGCTCCAGAGAACTGTGAGTCCCTTAAAGTGCCGGCTGTAAACAGCCAAACGTGGGGGCACGTTGGGGCAAATATTCGGAACCAGGAGCTAAAACTGTAGCAGATCCTCAGGCTCCTGACGTCAACCATCACATCGTTTGCTGATTCTGTGGACAAATACCACAACCTTTGTAAACAACTCATAAGACCTGCCATAAAATCCTAAATTTGCGGGGTTGTGCAAAACCCAGCCACTGAGCCAGACCCACTGCTCTTTGGCAAAAACCTCACAAAGCATGTGAAGGCTATGGAAGATGTTTTAAAAAACTTTCGGTCTCATGAGGGCAGCAGCACCCCATCGCACGTCCATCAGTCGACGTCTACCATATGGGACTGGTGAAAGCTCGGGGTCCGCATTCTATCCCCGGAAGTCTTCTTTAGACCAGGGCCAAGAGCGGGCCCCATGGAAAATGTGCCACCTCCCAACATCACCGCCACGTCAGACAACGTGCAAGACTCGTTGGATCGGCAGGAAACAGAAGAATACCCATAACCATGGAGGTAGGTGGGTCTGGTTCCTACCAGCGTATAGAAAATGGGGGCTTAATACTAGCAGGGGGGAGATTACACCTGTTTTAAGAAGCACGAGAGTCTATCACGAGTGATCAGTATATACTCAATGGCATTAGTGGATATAAAATACAATTCATACTAGAAAAATTGCCACCTGTTCAACATTCCGTTAAAGAAACAAGAGGGACAAGCTGAACTGGTGAGACTAATTACAAAGGGTATCATGGGAAAACAAAACATGAACCCTTGGAATTCATATCAAATATATTCACTAAACCCAAAAAAGATGGTGGATGTCGCATCATCATTGACTTAACTTCACTAAATATGTTTGTTAAGTATATACATTTCAAAATGGAAACGGTTGTTACGGCCAAACAACTAATTTCCAAAGGATACTTCATGGCTAGCATTGATCTTAAAGATGTTTACTATTCAGTACCATTCACAAGGATCATTGCAGATACCTGAAATTTACTTGGATGGGGCAGCTATGGCAGTTTAAAGCATTACCCAATGGATTCACATCAGCCCAAGATTATTCACCAAGATACTAAAACCAGCTCTGGCAATATTAAGAAGACAAAAACATATTGTCATGGCATATCTTAATGATATCTTAATAGTAGACAAGACCATGGAAAGACCGTTCGGAAATTTTATAATAAGTCGTTGGCTAAACCTGCTTTATTTGCAGAACATTTTTTTACAGACTGCAAATATTTAATTTAAGCCCAGGGGAGCAATTTAATTTCTTTGTTGTTATTGTTAAAAAATACCATTGTGTTTTTTCTGCAAACAGATTCATTGGTTGATTACGATAACACACTTCTTCCCTCAAGGACTTCGGCAGTGAGTGAAGTAATAACTGTTACACGGTTTGAAATCACTGAGCTTTGAAGTCTTCACGTAGTCACTCACGCGACTCAGAAGTAAAATAGTAAGATTAAACGAGAACTTACCAGTTTGAAGTTTGATCTGTATTTAATGAGGAGTTACGATGAGGGATTACGTGCCCTCCGCTCCCACCCTCAATAATATGGGTCAAACTGATAAACTGATGTCTCCTTTTCTTTACTATGTTTACTTCAATAGCTGTGTCTATCTGTGATTCCACACCGCTGCTTTGAAGCATGCCGCGCATACGTGCTGAGCGGGTTCTTCACGTAATCCCTCATCGTAACTCCTCATAAAATACAGATCAAACTTCAAACTGGTAAGTTCTCGTTTAATCTTACTATTATAGTGTAGAGGTTCTTCACCTCCAGCCTGATTATTGTCCTTCTGGTCAGTAGTAAGGTTACCTGCACAACATTTTCATCCAGAAAGCTGCAATGGATATGAACAGATGTTGGTCAGATCACACCTTACTCAATATACCTTCTAGTTATAAGTCCTGCTGTTCCACTGACCATTTTGCTGCCAGATTGCAGCAAGGCAAGATGTCCTACCCAGTCAACTGACTCTGATCCACTTTCAAATTCCATGAAAGGGCCAGACTTAAAGATAGGGTTTCTCACCATCATCACATCATTGGCACCAGGGGACAATAGAATTTTGGAGTTGGATTTTTCTGCTTTGGTTGGGTAATGGGGCAAGTAGTTTGGGCTGAAATCTGTCCATATGCCATTGTAAGAGCAAAATGAAATGGCCTCACGGAGTTAGTGTTTGAAGTAACGGGTGATTTATTAAACTGGCTCGCACAAGGAGACCAGTCAAAGCTGGCCGGTCAACTGTGTACATTTTGTTATATTCTCAGATGACGAGGTTTTGCACTGAGACTTGATTAACAATATAAACAAGGTCTTAATTACAGATTGGAACTCAGAAAGACTTAATTAGGTCTCCAACAGAGTGAGATGATTATCCACGTCTAAATTTGTTAACAGTAGATCCAAATGTCTTACAATAATGTTGTAATACAATTTCTGTTACAATAATTATGTACTGAATATTGTCAATAAAATTCCTGTTGGGCCTAGTCTGGGGTATTCTATCACCACATTAGCACAATCCACACCCTTTTATTTATTATTAACCCTCATTATTGTTTACCATAGAACCCCTACAACAGCCATCAACAAATATTCATGACTGAATCAAAAAAATAGCATTTCTCTGGAGTATCCTATGTCAACAAACTGAAACTATACAATAATCTGTAAACGTGTGGTTATAATGTTCACAGATTTTATGTCAGTGTTATACAACTGTTTGGTCATAACACATCCCAATAACAGTTACAGATTTATATGGGTTTTTAGAAGAATCCCAAATACATTTTATTTAATGTCAAAGTAATTTCTTCCTTTCCCCTTGTTTTCTTTGACGTTTGAAATCATTTATTATATCACCTCGTCATATAAATTGTAAAACATTTGTTTACAGTGTTATGAGTTTCTTCAAGTAAGATTCACTATTTTATATTTATTGTGCTTACAAAAATGCAGTAAAATTTCTTCCTATTACCTGTAAAATACTCTGTGCGATCGATATACTTATTTTTTTTATGAAATGTAATAAGTATTTTAGAAGAAAAATGCCCTTAATACATTGTAATGCACTGTGATTTGTTGTTAGGGTTGTTTATGAAGGGCACAATGGCCCAGCAAGTAGAAAAATACTCAACATGCTGGAGTAACTCAGCGTATCAGGCAACATCTCAGGAGAACATGGACTAGTAATGTTTTGGGTCAGACCGTTCCTCAAACGTTGTAAACCAGTGTTTACAGCTCCTGATGTCTGCACAGTGATTAGAGCTGCTCTGAAGTTTGATCCAGACCTTAGATGCTGTCTATGTGGTGTTTGCACGTTCTTCCTATGACCTCATGCATTTCACCTCAGGTACTTTGGTTTGCTCTACAATTCCAAGGAGATTTTGGAAAATTAAATGGCAATTGTAATTTCCCCCAATGGATGTGGGTGGCAGGAACCAGGGCATGTGGGAGAGGATAGGTTGCAGTAAGTTAGGTTGAGGATAGGTTGAACTAAGTATCGGAATGAACTGATTGGATTGCCCCGAAAACTGCCCTAGAGTCGATGGGCCAAATGACTGCCAACGTCATAAAGAATTAGGACGTTTGTAATTTAATAATTTTGATCAAAATGCCTCTCATTTAAAATGTTCTGATATGATCAATTTTAAAAGAAATATTTCACTCCTGCCAGCAGTGTGATTATTTTACTCGGCCAATAACCCAGGAGCCTGGACTAATGATTTAGAGAAATTAGGTTTCATCCCTTGATAGCAAGAGGAATTTTTATTACAAACATTAAATAAACTTGTAACGAAAAACAAATACACATAATGGTGACCATGAAACAAGCAGATTGTCTTAAAAAACTATCTGATCCATTAATATCCCCAGGCCAAAAGATAATCTTCTGTTGTTCAGAAAAATCTGCTATATTTACCAAATCTGAGTACAAACTCTATGCGATGTATTTGACTCAACTACTCAAACTGGCAGTGAGCCCAGAAGTCAAGAAAGCAGCTCATTCCTGGAACCTCAGAGCAACGTGGGACATAAATGCTACCATTGCCAATGATGCTCATGTCATGTGAATAAATAAAACTAAAATTAGAACAAATTAAACCAGAAAACTAATCAACAGTTACGGAAATAAAAACCAAGTGCTGGAAATGCTCAGCATGTACGACAGCATTCTGTGGAGCAAGTAAACGTTTCAGATCAATGATCCTACAACAGTCTGATCAAAGGTCATTGACATTCATTCTATTTTTCACTCCTTAGATTAGAGGGTCCCAACCTTTTTCCTCCTGTTTGCCCCTGACAACTTTAATAGCACACAACAATGTTATTTCACTTATTTATGAATAACTAATGATGAACAGATACCGGTATACCAGAACCAAACAGTCAGTCAATGAGAAAACATATGTGCAAATCCAGAAACAACAAATTTATCCCCTGGGTTGGTGAAATTTACCCCAGGTTGGGAACCTTTGCCTTTGATGCTCAGTAAACAGCTGAGTGTTTCCAGTGCCTTGTTTTTATTTAGATTTCCAGCACTTGCAGTTTCTTTTTGAGTTTTGAAAGAATGTGGAGTGAATGCAGGAGAGCGGTATTGAGGGAATAGACCAACCATGATTTTATTGTATGGTAAAGCAGACACAAGGGGATTGTATATATATGTATAGGAAGGATCTGCAAATGCTGGTTTACACCAGATATGGACTAAAAATGCTGGAGTAACTCAGGCAGCCTCTCTGAATAGAAGGAATGGGTGATGTTTCGGGTCGAGAGTCTGAAGAAGGGTCTCGACCCAAAACCTCACCCATTCCTTCTATCCAGAGATGCTGCCTGTCCCACTGACTCACTCCAATTTATCCAATCAAAGTTATGACAGCATGCTTCAAAATCCATGTGTTCTGTATGATGGATGACTGGGTCAAATTTTTGATGGTATTTAAACATTACTTTAACGATAAATAATTATGTTACTAAATCCAACCTTTTAATGCTTAGTAGTATGATGTTTTTTGCAAAGCTAGACACTATCAAATCACAGAGGTCTGTGCAACCAATGCTGCTGTGGTTCAAATAGAGGAACTTACAGACCACAATAGAATGAACACTAGGAAGGAACTGCAGATGCTGGTTTAAATCGCAGATGGACACAAAAGGCTCGAGCTGAACGAAATGAACACGATCTGTTTGCATTTATTTGCATGCTACTGTGATGCACTTGCTCATTTCTGGCCAGCTTTGTCAGGTATTTAATCGACACCAGGCTAACATTTCTAATCAGTAGATGAGACGGCTTCAACACAGTTGGATTTCCCTGGAAATCAATTCCTGTCTTTTCAGGAACATGCTCTTGCCACCCCCTGGAATTCCAAGGCATGTGAATAAAAAAAATCAAAGATACCACAGCTCTTACTTTCCTGACCAAAGTCACCTTCTCTGGAAGTGACAGACAAGTAACAGAAGCATTAGTCATATTCATTTATTATTCATTTAAATGTTATGCAATGTGCATTTTTGTGCATAAGCAGAAATAAGTGATGCCTCTAATTGGTGCAAATGACTTTCAAATGACAGTGATATTCATTATACACATTTGAAAGATTTTAAAATTACACAAAACCATGTTTTAATAGTGATGTTATGTGGTATGCATGATAGTTAAGAATGACGGTGTGTCTTCCATGTACATCAGGCTATCCCATGCACTATGGTGACACTGACATTAAAAATTACTTGCAGCGAATTGTAAGAAGCCAAAGGGGTAGAATGCAAAGACACTGATTTCACTTGTGATTTCAAACCAATATCAAACCAGACAGCAACTCATGGCCATGTAACAGCTTAGCTGAAGCTGTAATCCTTATTATATAGTTCCAAAAATAAATACTCAGATGTTTATATTTTTGGATTCAAAATGCATCATAATCTTGCAGTGTTCTGTCAAAGATGACAAATACCAAACGTATTCATTTTTCAATCTCTTGCCTTAACCGCTGAAGTGTGTTGGAATAATGAAGGCTGTCGGTAATGAAGGTAATAAGCAATATGTTCAGTGTCGGTACTTTCGATGTATTACAAATTAATTTAGACAGCTGCTGATTTAAAATGCCTTTGGGACTGGCACATTGTTCTGTGTTGCTGTCTTACAGGTTAAAGTCGAACAGCAGGGCCGTCCGTACATTTTATTTGCGACATACCATGATACGAGTCCTGCAGATGGGGAAGAGGGCATGCTTTGCTGTGATGTGCTAATATTAAGTTTAAACCATCTTTAGAATTTCTTGCCAAAACAGTGTCCACAAGATTAGTCACATTTGCAACAAAAAGTGGTCCACTGGAATGACATGTGTTAATTAATTATTTTGTTCATGCTCTTTGAACAGAAAATAGAGACAGGTCCCAATTTCTGTTTTGTTAGCATCCCAGTGCCAGGCCACATACTAATTGAAGGTTGTAACTAATTAATGTACAACGACAATAATTTCTGCATCGTAATTCTGCAGCCCTGGTGTCATGGTGGAGAATTTATTGCAGATAAAGGATTCTAACTCATGCTAATATCTCCAGCCATCTTTCCTCCGTTTCCCTGCATGCCCACCACCCGCAACCTTTCTTTTCCTTACTTTTAAGAGGTGCCTGTGTGCTTTATGTATTTGACCCTGGTGTTGAACTTTTGCGAAAATACGTGGGATATTTTCGGGAGGCAATCGATTCCTGCTGCATTAGTTTGTTGGGAAGCTATGGAAGAAATTACAGGGCTTCTGGCTAAAAATTATTTGTATCCTGATAGCCACAGGTGAAGTGTCGGAAGACTAGAAGTCGCCTAATTTTGTACATTTATTTAAGCAAGGCTGCAAGGACTAGGCTGAAAACTAGGCTGGTGAGCCTAACTTCAGTGGCGGCAAAGTTATTGGAAATTATTCTGAGAAACAGGATCCAGATGCGTTTGGAAAGGCAAAGACTGATTAGGGGTAGACACAAAAAGCTGGAGCTAAGATCATTGAGCGCTATAATAATTTTTTTTTTTATTTATTTATTTATTTATTTATTTATTTATTTTTTTTAAACAATTTCATAGCTATGATCCGCTCTATGATCTTTGAGCTGGCGTAACTGAACGGGACACACAGCATCTCTGGAGAAAAGGAATAGGTGAGGTTTCGGGTCCGGACCCTTGTCAGACACAGTAACCAAGTGGCGTACCACAAAGAATGGCTCTGGGTCCACTTGTTCGATATTTATGTTAATGAATTGGATAAGAAGCTAGGTGGCATGGTAAGTACATTTGCAGATTACACACAAATGAATGGTCTACATGGCTTTCTGTGCGAGAAATCATGTCTCACAAATTAGATTGAGATTTTGAAGAAGTGACCAAGAAAATTGATGATGGCAGCGTGTTACAGAGCCCACATGGCCTTTAGCAAAGTACCACATGGAATAGAATACTTTATTGTCCCATGTGACTAGGTAC
Organism: Leucoraja erinaceus; assembly: GCF_028641065.1. Lineage (NCBI taxonomy): Eukaryota > Metazoa > Chordata > Chondrichthyes > Rajiformes > Rajidae > Leucoraja > Leucoraja erinaceus. The sequence goes on along the minus strand of NC_073395.1, from coordinate 36,390,050 downwards.
AATGAGATTATTTGTATACAAATAGCAACCATCTACAGCTCTGACAAAGTTACAAAGCAATTCGGCTCCTCCTTATGTCCCCCCCAACTCATAGCGGTTCCCCCCACACCGGGTCTCTATTGTCCATTGTTCTCCCCCCACCTCCCTCATGGTGGTCCCCTCACGCCGCGTCCTCCATTGTTCTTGCCCCGCCCTCATGATGGTCCACCCCGCCCTCATGGTGGTCCACCACGCTCTCATCGCCCGTTGCGAGGCATCGCCACCGCCGCGAGGTTCACCACCGCTGCCCCCACATCACCGTCGCCACATGGTAGGCTGGTCAAGGGGGTTAGATGACATGAGATCCAGAGAGGGCTGACCAATTGGATATAAAATTGGCTTGAACTTCAAAGACAGACGGGGGGTGGTAAAGGGTTATGTTTTCAGACAGGAAGCCAGTAACAAACGGTGTACCGCAAGGATTGGCGCAGGGCCCACTTGGTGGTTATTTATGTTAACAATGTGGATAAGAATCCAGGTGGCAAGGTAGGTAAATTTTCAGATTACACACAACTTGGTGGTATAGAGAACAGGGAAGAAGATTATCCATGATAACAGGGGGATCTTGTGCAGCTGACCCAGTAAACTGAGGAATAGCAGAAGGAGCTTAAGAATATAGAACATAGAACAGTACAGCACAGAAACAAGCCCTTCAGCCCACAATACCTGTGCTGGACATGATGCCAAGATAAACTAATCTCATCTGCCTGCAAATGATCCCTGCATATTAGTATTGCCTATCCATAAGCCTCTAAAAAACTATCATGTCTGCCTCCACCACCAGCTTGGCAGCGCATTCCAGACACCCTTTGTAAAATATCTGCTCTGTGCATCTCCTTTAAACTTTTTCCCTCTCACCTTAAACCGATGTGTTCAAGTCTTTGACATTTCCTCCCAGGGAAGAAGGTTGTGACTGTCTAACCAATCAATGGCAATTCAAATAAATACGAAGAATTGCAGGACTTGCACAATAAATGGTTGGGCCTGGGACATGTTGGAAAATAGAGGGAGCCAGGGGCGCAGGTACAGTATATAGTTCCAGAAAAGAGCAACACAATTAGACAGGGTAGTGAGCAAGGCATTTAGCGATATCAACCAAGTGCAGGAAACTTGATCTGCTTGGACAAGTTTGGTTCTATCCGCAGTTTTCCATGCCGTATAGCTCCACACTCTCCAAGTACTACTCTATATACCACATGAGTTTTGTTCAGTTTGCTTAGGTCTAAATTACCTAACCAATGATCCATAGTGTCATTCATTGCATGAAAAATATTTAACATATCTGGTCCTTCACTGTGCATCAGCATGGATTCGGGTGAAAGGTCATTGACCATATTTTAATTTATTTACACATCATGACATGGGGTTACATCTTTCAGTGCCTTTGCCTCACAAATCCAGGGACATGGGTTCAGTTCAGACCTTGCATGTTCTCTGTGTTCTCATGTGTGAAGTCTGGATATTTTGGTAACCTTATGGGTTCCTCCAAAGAACATGCTGTTAGTTTAATTGGTTTCAGTAAATCACCCCTTTGTGAAGATGAGGGACAATTTTAATGATGGATTTGTGAGAGAATATAAGTTGCACAATTACAGAACGGCACAGTCGAGCCATTGCCTTGCTGCACCAGAGACCCAGGTGAAAACCTAAACATGAGTGTTATCTATGTAGAGTTTGAACATTGCCCCTGTGTCTGCATGGGTGTCCATCGAGTCTTGTGCTTTCCTTTCACAAACCATAGACTGCAGGTATGTAAATTAATTGGGCACTATATGTTGCCCCTAGTGTAGGTGAGTGGTAGTGTAGGCTGGAAGACAAATGTGTTTTTTTTTAATGAAAATTAAATAGGATTAGTGTTATTGGGTGGGCCAAAAGGCCCGTTTCTATGCTGCATCTTTATATGACTGCATGGTAAGTGGGGGAATGCTCTGCTAGAATGAGCCGAATGGCCTCCTTCTGCATCATAATAAGTCCATAGGTTCCGATAAAACAATGTGCATTCACAACATTTTCTACCTCTATTTCAGATTTCCAGCATCTACAGTATTTTGCTCAGGTTTATCGTGGGACAAGACAACACTCTCGGCCTGTCAGGCAGGATATTTGTGCTGAAGATTGACACAAAAGTAACTCAACGAGACAGGCAGCATCTTGGGTAATGGGTGATGTTTCGGTGGAGACCGCTCTTCAGACAGATATTTGTGCTGTCTGCCAAGGTCTAATCTATGGAAAAAGACTGAAGATGTGCAAAGTAGTTTCCTGAGTTCATTGGGCGGCCTGACCCTGAGCCTGCACACAATTGTCAGGATCAAAAGGAGGAAGCCAACTTCAGCCTTCCTTTTCAGAGACTGACATGGAAAAACAAGGTCAGAGCGGTCTGCTCCATTCATTAACTAGCCACACATTGATGGTCTTTGGTCATCTCTCTAAAAATCTCAAATCTTTGCCATTTCAGCCCCGGATTTCCCGAACACCACTGATGTTCTGTCAATGTAGGAAACCAAGAATGTAGAACGTAGCCCCATGACAGTTACATATCTCCCTCTCTCAGAGTGATAACACTATTGCTCATGTTAATGCTTGCCCTAATATTAATGCAACCTGCAATCACACTCCCTAAGGCCTGACATAAGACAACCATCAGACTGTTTCAATAACCTTTGGTGGAAGCATAGCTGCATCACCCCCCCCCCCCCCCCCATACTTAAGGCAATGGAGCATCACATCAATCAGTGAACAAGCGCCTGAACCATGTTCTGTGTGAAAACCGAACAGCATTCATCCATGGGGGATTGGCCTCTTTTGATGTGTGCAGGTTCATTGCATTGATGTTGATCTGCAATAACAGGCAATTCAGTTTGACAGACGGTCAAAAAAAACTGAAGTTGCTTTCGATCTATAATTAAAAACAGAAAATAAAACGTATCTCTACCAACTACTCGATGTCTCACAGCACCTTCTCACGCAAGTACAACTCTTTCCATCCCACCATTCTGGGATCCAAACAATCCTACCAGGTTAAGCAACTGTTCACTTGCACTTCATCCAATTAAGTGTACTGCAAGTGGCGTTCACAATGTGTTCTCCTCGACACGGGAGAGAACAAACACAAACTGGATGGCTGCTTTGCAGAACTCCTGCACTCAATCCACAGTGGAGATCTTGAACTTCCTGCTATCTATCACTTTAATTCTCCATTCCAGTCTCACTCTCATTCTGTGGCCTCCTGCGTTTTTCGAACATAGATATTAGGAACAGCGCCTCATATTCTGTTTGACCACACAACAGCCTTTGGGCTCGATATCAAATATAACAACATCAAGTATCTCAAACTCTCTGCTTGTATCGGAACCATCCTGTTCCACTATAGGTCACCATTTGTAATATTGCCTCCATTTTTGCCACTCCAACTAGCAGAGTCTGACCTGCCAAGAGTTTCTTAAGGCTCTGTATTTCACTGCTTTTGTATTCCTTTGTGTTCATTCATTCTCGTTCTCTCTCTAGTTATCTCTTTCTCCAATTGCCCTCCTTTCACACCTATTCCCTTGTTCATGTTCTTTCTAACTCTATTGTTAATCTATCAATCAGATGACTTAACCTAGTCACTGTGAGGGCCAGATATGATATGATAATGGGCAACATTTTTGGTACATCCGAGTGGTCAGACCATTGTGTTGGAAAGAATTGCAGATGCTGGTTTAAATTGAAGGTAGACAAAAAATGCTGGAGTAACTCAGTGGGACAGGCAGCATCTCTGGAGAGAAGGAATGGGTGACATTTCAGGTGGAGATCCCGAAGAAAGGTCCAGAGATGCTCTCCAGAGATGCTGCCTGTCCCGCTGAGTTACTCCAGCATTTTATGTCGACCTTCGGTCAGAAGCTATTCCCATACATTTCCAGCAACTTTCCAAGGTTTTTATGTTTTTATTTGTATTGAGAGCAGCATTGAGAGCAGCATGCAACACACCCCCAGACATCTGGAGATTCCTAAGAGTATACTAGAGAATGGCTCAAGCAATAGGTCAGTTGTCTTAGAAAATTAATTATTGTAGCACAAGACACATTACCTTGTAGCAATTGCATCCCACTTCCTAGAAATGATTTGAAACTTGGGTGGACGAGGGCTGTTGTTTGATGACAAACAAACTCCCGTATGATCCAAATCAAAAAGTGGATTTGACTTCCAGTGCTGAATTAAAACCAGAAGGCAGTGTAAAAATACTGGACATGGACCTGCATGATACATCTGCTCAACATTCAAGCTGCAGGAGTTCTTTCTCTTTGTGAATGGCTGCAATCTTCAGGTGAAACCAAGGGATTGTGTGGACACTGTTAATATAATTTGGGAAACCTACAACTGATAAATTCCAGGACCTCCTTAACTTTTAATTTAGCTTTTAATGTGGTCTTCGCAGGCTGAGCCAGCATTTAACTGGCCATTGCAAGGGTCCTTGATAAGTGGCAGTGACCTGCCTTCCTGAACTGCTGCAGTCCCTGTGCTGTGGCTACACCCTCACTGCTGCTAGGGAGGGGATTCCAGGATTTTGTCCTCCTCACTGTCCTCATTTGGAAGGTGAATGAGAAGTGTGATTGTTAAGGTTGTCTGATCTGGCAGTGCTTTACAAATGATTCATATTCCCGATGTCACCAGATGCGGCCTAGACTGAATTTCAGGGCCTGAACCTCTATTTACCTCAGATAGATAGGGTGACCCTCAGACTATCTTTGATCAGACTTTACTGGCTTTACCTTGCACTAAACGTTATTCCCTTTTCAAATATACAGTGTAATGGTGCGATGGTGGTCATGTATTGTCTTTCCGCTGACTGGATAGCACACAACAAAAGCTTTTCACTGTACCTCGGTACATGTGACAATAAACTAAACTAAATTGAACTGAATAAAATGTCATGGTCATTTAACCATTTAGCCTCAGCTGCTTGTTGCTGCAACAAGTCTCGCACTTCATTACAGAGCAGAGTTGGTCGATGGTTACCATGCTCCACATTTAAGGTGTGGTTGGAATGTTGATGCTGGAATGACCGGAGGATATCTACGCCTTGCCTTCTTGCTCCTCTTTTACAGCATTGACTGATCTCTGGGCCTTGATGCTCTGCTCTCCCTATCATCCTGCTCCAATGGTAGATAGGCCAGTACACCCATAATTTCCAAATATTGAACCAGTGTCCTCAGAAGCCGTTCCCCCTTAAGATCACAGTCCAAAACCTTTCCAACGCAGGGCGGCACAGTGGCGCAGCGGTAGAGTTGCTGCCTTACAGCGCCAGAGTCCTGGGTTTGATCCTGACTCCGGGTACTGTCTGTCGGGAGTTTGTACGTTATCCCTGCGACCATGTGGGTTTTTTCCGAGTGTTCCGGGTTTCCTCCCACATTCCAAAGACGTGCCGGTTTATAGGTTCATTGGCTTCCGGAAAATTTGTAAATTGGCCCTAGTGTGCAGGATGTTGCTAGTGTACGGGGTGAACGATGGTCGGCACGAACTCGGTGGGCCGAAGGGCCCGCTTCCACGCTGTACCTCGAAAGTCTAAAGTAAAATCACAGCTGAAGCAGCCAGTGAAATGGAGTTTGACCTTCAGTTCTGTCAGCATCAAGAGAAAGACAAACCTGAGTCAAACCTAAATCCAGTTGAGGATCACTTTAAGCAGCATCAGTAAATCCTGTTTCCCAACGTCATACCACGTGAATGTAAAATCAGCAAATTTAACAATCTCATATTTTATTTTGAGAAGATTGCTTACTTTGCCAATGAATCAGCTTCACATGAACTGGTTCAAGGAATACTTGGCTAGATCATCTGATATAATGTCTGCATGTGACTCCACCATAGTTCATAGCTACAAAGCATGGCATTCAATAGGCCAATAGTGCTTTATTTGTCATATATGCAACAGCGCAGTGAAGTTCTTTTTGCTTGTATTACACATGCGGGCGTTTTAGGTGTCATTATTCAAAGTCCAAAGTCCATTCGGCCCACTAGCTAAATGTACTGGAGCACTTCCCGCAAACCGACGTCGCCTGTATATCTTTGTGTCTCAGGGACACCTCCTACAGCCTACCTTTAAGGCGCTGGAGATTCACCCTCCTACTGGCCCAGGCTCCTAACATTCGACATCTCCAGCTCCTGGTTACGCCGCCCAACAAGCCTTTGGACGGGGTACCTGTCCTGTCAGTACCCAATGGCAAAACATTGCCAAATGCCCATGGAACTTCAACAACCTACAGTGGACTCCATGCCAACTCCCAGCATCTGCCAGTTTGAGGATCATATAATCTGGCCCAATATCAAACCAGGTAACTCTTTCACATTATCTCAAGCTGCAACTCCCTTTTCAGAAACGTCTCGTTCACCATTCTTAAAGGAATGAACACTCGTGAAAGTTTTGTTAATTCATGATGGCAACATTTTCTTCTCTGACCAATTCAAATAATACAATTCCAAATGTATTCATAGAAAATCAAGCAGTAGCTTTAAGAGAGTGCAGAAGAGAGACTTTGCAGTTTGACGTAAGTGTGTACAAAGTGGTGCAAATACACCACATTGAAATTGAACAAGCGGCAAGCAGCTACTGTAATTAAAAGAAGAATAAAATTATTCTCCACAACCTAAGGCAGGTATTTTTCCATAATCCCAAATAATTTAAATGTGAAGTCTCACTTATACTGAACATTTTTAGCTTATAAGTGTAGGCAAATCCAGGAGTGTGGCAATGATATCTTAATTAACTGCGGCATCTGGAATAGGAATTTATAACACTAATGGTGTTAGTGGCTGTAAGTGCTGTATGGACATTTGAACCGTCCATTCTGCATTCTGGCCAAATAATGCTTTGCAGAATCAAAATTAAGACCAGGCAGCATATAAATTGGTAGCAAGACCAATGATATTCTACTGGAATGACTAGATTAGAAGATCACCTTTATTTTTTGATTTGTCTGTAAGAATGGTGAATGCTTCAGACCATATGAAGGAGACGTGGTTGAGAATTATGCTTGCAAATTAATCTTGCATGAAACAGCACTCACTGACAAGTCTTGAACAAAATTAATAGTTTTACTTGAATAAGAGTTATTGCCTCAATCTTGAAATCATTGGAATAACATGGACAAGGCTTTCCAATAAATTAATGATAATAATTTCTCAAAGATATCTGTTTTTTTAATTTAATTTTATCAATGAAATCAAAAGCCCAGAGTTGCAGAACAAACAGCAGAAGATGGATATCACTTGGATAAACGATCAGAATTGTAACACATCTATAGATGAGCCAGACAAAGAATGGATTAAAATGGGAACATGTCCGGCACTCGGACAAGCACTGAATGGCGGTGATCCCATCTTTACACCTTCTTATCCATGGGAGAAAACACAATGGTCATCTATGGAAAGGATATGTCACCAAGTTATGGACACGGAAAATGCCAATGTTGGAGGAGACGTGAGGTTTCATCTGTTTCCCCTTCATTAGTTATCTTTCACACCCCAGACAATCTGCAGCTCCTTTCATAAGCCACTTCTTTCTCAGCCACTTCAGCTTTTCCTTTCCTTCATCTGAAGTCTTCAACATGGCATTTTGAGGACTGCTGGTTCATTTAGTAGCATGATGTTTGGACCTCGTTAGTATTTGTGTTATTCAGATGTTATCCAAAAACATGAAAAGGTCAGAGTTTGCAAGAAGATCCTCACAAGCCTGTTTGTATCTTGTACCAGCAAAGCTGCAGACATCAAAAGTCTCTCAGTACCACTTTAGCTTGTGTTCCCATGTATCCACTTTGGTCCATGGAATCAGGATATTGATCATATTTCATTTCTCAGAGTTGTCTTTTTCATCATCATTACGGGCATTCAGGATTAGTTGCAGTGGGTGGCCTTGCATGTTTGCACACTATGCTCCATCCACCATGCTGCTGCCCCATCACACAGGTTGCCTATATCCCCTTGATGCCTCTTTACATCTTCATCACACTGATGATGTCAGGGGAGTGAAATCTTGAGCAATATCTTGGTTCCATGGATAGAAGTAAATAAAGGGTGGCTCGATGGCGTAGCGGTAAAGTTGCTGCCTTACAGCACTTGCAGCACTAGAGACCCTGACCTTCAGTTTCCTCCCACACTCCAAAGACGACCAGGTTTGAAGGCTTGATATAAATGTAAATTGTCCCGAGTGCGTGTAGGATAATTGTAATGTGCGGGGATTTTGGGTCGGTGTGGACTCGGTGGGCCGAAGGTCCTGTGTCTCTAAACTAAACTAAACTAAGCTAAACCTGGTATATGAGTTACAGACTTTTTTTAATCTGTCATCAATTTGGAAATATGAAATTTGGTTCCTTCTGCCAAATTATTAGTATAGATTGTAAATAACCAGGGCCCAAATATTGAACCCTGCATATCCCACTAGTCACAGACTGCCAACTTGAGGAGGACCTACTCATTTCTATTCTTTCTGTCTGTTTTTATCTGTTAACCATATCATATAGATCTTTCAATAGGAAACAGAATTACAAATCAAACAGCTCCACATTTTAGCATTTCCTGCACGCTTTTCTATCAGCACTAAATACACACTGCAGTTCCAATGTAGCATCCTATTAATGACCAAAGGGGTCAAATCATTTTTGCAGTCTATTTGACAAAATGAATCTTCATGATTTTTTACTTTGCATTTAAGGTTCTTGATTATACTAAATAAATATAATTATTCTTTACAATTCTCTACCACAATCGTGCCCCAATATTTCTTATTCTATGCTTGCTTCAAACACTATTCAGATGTGTAATTTGATAAGATATTACATTAAACATTGCCAGTAATATAGAATTGTGTGATAGTAATGAGAATGTGAAATTATCACATTTTGAACATGCAATTATCAATATAATAACACATTCACTTCTTTTGTGACATGTCAGTTTTATATTTATTTTTCTTATCTGCAATGTTATTTTAGCTTGTTGTTTATTTGGCTGCTCTGCACTATGTGCTGGCGTTCTCAGTAGGCACACATCAAATAGCGTTTAACATTAAATAAAAAGACGGGTAAACGAAGCAGCACTTTTTTTTTGCTTAAAAAAAACTGATAGTGGCACTCAGCCATGAAATTTCCTTTACGTATACTGGCTAAAGTGACTGTTAATATGGTACATAGCTTGAGGGGTTTGTATGGAAATGTGAATGTGAAACGACATGACTGGTGAACACAAGTGGTTTACAAAGACTTCTAATTCCCCATGAGTGTCTCAGCCTTGAGGGTGCTCCCAGCTCTCTTCCTGGAAACAGTCATTGTGCGCCTGTCCCGTGTCTCGTCGCTCCAGGCTGTTGAGCTGCTGCATTATTACCAGTACCACGCATTGTTACTGCCACAACAGCTGTCTTAATTTAGCTGCATGCAAATGTCACGTGACAGGAAGAATGTTTAAAATAACATTTTCTTTGCAGCAATAACCAGATGGTCACATTATAGACAATAGACAATAGGTGCAGTAGGTCATTCGGCCCTTCGAGCCAGCACCGCCATCCAACGTGATCATGGCTGATCATCCCAATCAGTATCCCGTTCCTGCCTTCTCCCCATATACCCTGACTCTGCTATTTTTAAGATCCATATCTAGCTCTCTCTTGAAAGCATCCAGAGAACCGGACTCCACCTCCCTCTGAGGCAGAGAATTCCACAGACTCACCACTCCGTGAGAAAAAGTGTTTCCTCGTCTCCGTTCTAAATGGCTTAAATTCTTAAACTGTGGCCCCTAGTTCTGACTCCTTCAACATCGGGAACATGTTTCCTGCTTCTAGCGTGTCCAAACCTTTAACAATCTTATATGGAATGAGATTTTCTGCCTTATGTCATGAAAGGAAGAGATGGTACAAACAGATCGAAATAGTAGTGATTGGCTGAGTTGAGTTCTAAATTCAAATGATTTACCCCTTGATTTGGATATCCCGCATGGATATACTAAAAGTGTAAGAAATAGTGACTTGCAGCCCCCCATGAGAAAATCCAATGCCAGGCGGAAGAGGGCTCTGCCCAATCCGGTTGCCTGTCCCTTTTCTGGGGTTACATCTGTGCCCAGATGGTGTTAGAGAGAGACTGCGCGCTGTCCACAGGTGCCATATGGGATTTCCGGGACCGCGGGGGGTTGAATGCATCTTTGACAAGGATTGGAAGATAGTTGTGTAATAGCTTATCGTGCGTCAATGTATTATGGTGGTGGGTTCTGTTTTGTTTTTTACTGTACTATATATGTATTATTTTAATATTTGAATAAGTATTTTCGATTAAAAAAAAAGAAAATCCAATTGGAATATAACACCAAGTAGTGATGAACTTCTTCTGTTGGATAGTCCTTCTAGTTTGAGGACAACTTGCTGCCACTGCAGATCAATTAGTTCTAAAGTGGCAGAAGTGACCCATACAGGATTCAGAGGCGGATTGGTTGTGTTTGACATGGGATGGTTGGAATGGTGGGGGTTAGTGGTGACAGGGGATGAGAGAACAATGGGTGAGTTGGTTGGGATGTAGTGCCACTGTTTGAGCATTGCCTCCACAAACTGGTGGCAATCTATGTCTTTGGAGCCTCTAGTCCTCCCTCTCCATCTACCTAGAGAGCACCCAAGGTGAGGATTGGCACAAGGTTTCTGGTGCTTTGAAGCAACAGCTTCCATACACAGCCCCTATGTCCATTATTCCATTACATGTTTGCAAAAGCAGACTCTACCCCCCATTGTTCAAAGTGAATGGTGAAGAAATGTCTGTGATATACTGCTAGCTCAAAATTGGGATGGGATGATCATCTAAGTGCTGGTGTTCCCTTATGGCTGCTCCACCTGTTCAAGATACCAGAAGTCACAGGCTTGAGAAAACCCTTGGCAAGTGTAGTGGTGTCTTCACTCTCTGGGGTAATCTAGCAAGGCAAGCTACCTGCCATTTATAGAACCAACCCGATTTATATTTTGATTATTTTATATTCCATGGATTTCAATGGAGTGAATACATGGGGGATTGTACAATGTGCAGTTGATTTACTGTGCAAATTCTGCACCAATTAGGGGCTGGGCAGAAGAAAATCATAGCATATGGAGAAAAATGTATTCCAACTCAATCGTGAAATTAAATTGAAAACTGAGCTGACAAGTGTATTACACATTGCGTTTCCACTCACCCTTTTTTGTACATGATGTTCGAAAATAAAATTTCACTTCGTTTTTGTAAATTTCACACCTTCAACAGCAGTCTAATGATATTCTTGCTATGATCACACCACCAAGAGAACCCATTTTCTGCATTTGTGTAATTAGATTAGGAAGAATTATATTTATATACTGTGGCACCTTTCACGGCATAGTAGGTTTCACCATTTATCAAGTACTCTTGAAGTGTAAGGTACACAAAAATGCTGGAGAAACTCAGCGGGTGCAGCAACATCTATGGAGTGAAGGAAATAGGCAACGTTTCAGGCCGAAACTCTTCTTCAGACTGATGGGGGGTGGCGGGGAGAAGAAAGGAAAAAGGAGGAGGAGGAGCCCGAGGGCTGGGGGATGGGAGGAGACGCGCCCGAGGGCTGAGGATGGGGAAGAGACAGCAAGGGCTAACAAAATTGGGAGAATTCAATGTTCATGCCTGCAGGATGCAGACTCCCCAAGCGGAATATGAGGTGCTGTTCCTCCAATTTCCGGTCCAATCTTTCCATCTCCCCCCATGTCTGCCTTCCGCAAAGACCGCTCCCTCCGTAACTCCCTTGTCAATTCTTCCCTTCCCTCCCGTACCACCCCCTCCTCGGGCACTTTCCGTTGCAACCGCAAGAGATGCAACACTTGTCCCTTTAGCTCCCCCCTCGACTCCATTCAAGGACCCAAGCAGTCGTTCCAGGTGCGGCAGAGGTTCACCTGCATCTCCTCCAACCTCATCTATTGCATCCGCTGCTCTAGATGTCAGCTGATCTACAACGGTGAGACCAAGCGGATGCTGGGTAATCGTTTTACCGAACACCTCCGCATGGTCCGCAATAACCAACCTGACCTCCCGGTGGCTCAGCACTTCAACTCCCCCTCCCATTCCCAATCCGGCCTCTCTGTCCTGGGTCTCCTCCATGGCCAGAGCGAGCAACACCGGAAATTGGAGGAACAGTACCTCATATTCCACTTGGGGAGTCTGCATCCTGCGGGCATGAACATTGAATTCTCCCAATTTTGTTAGCCCTTGCTGTCTCCTCCCCATCCTCAGCCCTCGGGCTGTCTCCTCCGCCTTTTTCCTTTCTTCTCCCCGCCACCCCTCCACCAGTCTGAAGAAGGGTTTCGGTCCGAAACGTTGCCTATTTCCTTCACTCCATAGATGCTGCTGCACCCACTGAGTTTCTCCAGCATTTTTGTGTACCTTCGATTTTCCAGCATCTGCAGTTCCTTCTTAAACTCTTGAAGTGTAGTTGTTGTAATATAAGGAACCAAGGCAAACCAATTCACACAAAGCAAGGTTGGAACATCATTATAGAAATAGAAAAGGCAAATGTTATTTTAAACAATGTTAGATGCATTGGGGCAGAATGTTTAGGATAATATAAATTGAAAAAACGTTATTTGCAAGTAAATATTCAATAAATAGCATTTTCACTCTATAAAGTTTTTTCCAACTTCACCCTGTCTTTATACTACATAATATGAAGTTTTTTTAATCAAAAATATTTATTCAAATATTAAAATAATATATACAGTACAATAATAAAATAAAACAGAACCCACCACCATAATACACAACAAATGATAAACTATTACACAACTATCGTACAATCCTTGTCAAGGATGCATTCAACCCCCCCGCGGTGCCCAGCGGTCCTGGAAATCCCCCAGGGTACCCGTGGACATCGCGTAGTCCCTCTCTAACACCACACGGGCACGGATGTAACCCCGGAAAAGGGGCAGGCAGCCGGCTTGGGCAGAGCCCGCATTGCCTGGTGCCGTGACTCGTTGATGGGCAGCTTGGCGAGGCCCAGGAGCAACCCAACCAGGACATCCTCGGCCCCACCCTCTCCCCTACACACAGGGTGTCCAGAGATGAGAATGGTGGGGAGAAGGCAAGGCCCAACACCTTTAGATAATGGAACAGGGGCTGCAGCCTCACACACTCCATGTACACGTGGTACACAGACTCCTCCAGCCCGCAAAAGTTGCAGGCGGCTGGCGAGTCTGTGAACCGCTAGAGAAACAGGTTGCAATGGTCTCCTCAGCGCAATACCCTCCACCCCAGGCCCCAGATATAGAGTGGGAGAATCCCTGCGTAGATAGACCCACAGGGGGCCTCCTCACAACCGGAAGGCAATACCCACCGCCACTTGAGGCCCTGTCCCACTTACGTGTCCTTGGCACGCAAATTACGCAAACTCGTCATCGCATTGAGGTGCATGGGCATCATGTGGCTGCGTGGGGCCGGTCCCACTGAGAAGCGCGGAGGGGTATGGAGTTGTGTACGGTATTACGCGGCACTCCGGGATTTTGTACCGAATGAAATCTTCGCGCGGCACCGGCCTGTCGCGTAACTGACAGCCAAAGTGGGACAGGCTCAAGACCCTGGCACGACGCTACGTCTCACCTCCAACAGCAGCAGAAGCAGGCAAACGATCGCCGAACTCGGCCAGAGCTCATGGCCGTTGCGGATCCGGTCTGCCCCCACTTCTACTCCCAGAGCAGGGCTGTTTGTACACTAATGAGATTATACGAGAAACGGGGCACATTAATAAATGTCTGGATGACTTCTATGAGGATTTTGTTATTGCTGATCGGCTTTGACAGGTATTACTGTTGGAAGACTCTGACAATTATCAAATATTCAGTGATACAGAACGCAAGGAATTTATCTTCCGCCTCTTCAAACATTTCTGCTTGGGGGGAATGCTCTGTCAATTTGAAGATACGATTGACCCTAATCTAGAAATCACCAAGGCAGTTTACAAGGAAATAGTCAGTGTGCAGAAAGATCCTGAAACTAAAGGAATACGTGTCATCTATACAGTGTGGAAGGTTACTGCTAGTGATGATTATGGCACATGTTATCCTTCCACCAAGAAGCATGAACAAACTTTTGCTTATTTGATCGTGGATCCCATAAAGCGTCATGTACATGTACTATACCACCGCTTTGGAGGAAGGTTATTCTGCAATTAATGGTGTACCTTTGGTGAAAATATGTACAGATTGATAATTTAGCTGAGGATGCTCTAAGAAGACAGTAGTATGTAATATGAGGAGAAAAACAAAGGATTAATTTGTCCACCATTTGAAACTTTCATTCTTTCTAATTATAATTGGAATTTTCAGTAAAGTGAAGTGACAACGCATTCAAAGAATCCTGCAAGCACAGTTGTTAATTTTGTATCTTTTTTCATGTTTGTTTTACAATAATTTTTTAAAATATATAATCTGGAATACTGTACATTAGTAATTATAGGTATGCTGTAACTATATTTTCTGCTCTTATTATGTAAATGTAACCCAGATTTACTCTTCAAGACTTTCAACATGATTGATATATTTTGTGTCTTTGTTATCACATCAATTTGCATTTACTGCTTAATAAAGGCATAAGAAATAGAAAAAAAAAATAAAAGAAAATTGAAGATAGACACAAAATGAGGAGTAACTCAGCGAGACCGGCAGCATCTCTGGAGAGAAGGAATGGATGGCATTTCGGGTGAAGACCCTTCTTTAAGACTGAAGAAGGATCTCGACCCGAAACAGCATCCATTGTTTCTCTCCAGAGATGCTGCCCAAAGATTATAAAGGAGCAAGATAGACCACTCCTCGAAAAACGCGTAGTATGACGTGTGTGATCGTCGACGCCATTTTTCGAGGCATTTATTGGGCTTCCCCCACACTGTCATGGCGTCCTTATCTAAATTTCATCTCACTGCTCTGCTATCAATTATTCTAATCGTAAATCTAAACGACCCGACCTGTCATTCTTTAGGTTCCCCAATAAAAAAGAAAGGTGAGAAAATATTTTTATTATTTTCAGTCGATATTCTGTCGTGAAAATGTTATTTTCTGTTCTCCCATCAACGGCCATTGGGAAACTGGGTTTGTTGGTACATTAGAAAGTTATTAGACTTATTTTTAATAGATCTTTACTTACCATAATAATAAAGACAATTTTAACACTTCTGTACATTTTTGGTTTGGTTCTTGTAAGGGATTGATTTCCAAAATATGGCCCGCGGACACATCAGGCCCAGTGACCACGGGATTTTTCGAGCTCAGATTCGTGTCCGAGAATGCGGCGGCTGTTACCCATTATGTCCCTCGAATTGTCGAGACATCACAAGCAAAGATCACAAGCCCGCCGTGAAGAAGGGTGCAATCAAATATTATACAACTCTGCTCTATCATCTTTGGGTGCAATGGTGGGTCGGGGGGTTAGGCGGCGGCGGCCGCAATCAAAGATACGAGAGGAGCTCTGCTCTATAATCTTTGGTCGGAATGGGACGGCTGCGCGTTATAATGTGGTATCGTTCCACTCCCTCTCCCCCTTCTCCCCTCTCCCCCATCTCCCTGTCCCCCTTCTCCCTCTCCCCCCTTTTCCCCTTTCTCCCTCTCCCCCTTCTCCCTCTCCCCCATCTCCCTCTCCCCCTTCTCCCTCTCTTCTCTCTCCCCTCTCTTTCGATCTCTCTCTCCCCTCTTTTCTCTCGATCTCTCTCTCTCCCTCTCTTCTCTCGATCTCTCTCTCTCTCTTCTCTCGATCTCCCTCCCTTCCCTCTCTCCCTCCCTTACCTCTTCGTGAGAGTTGGCAGCTCTGCTATGCCTTGGGTCCAAAAGAGGATAGAAAGAAAATACTTAATGGTCTTTGTAAGAAGATTTTAATAAGCTCTTCTACATTTAAGGTAAATTGACATATTAGAGGCAAAATACATCTTCAACATACAGATCTCCACACAACTGAAAACAATTGCATTTAAGTGATATATCATCCATTGTTCAGGCATGTAGTTATGATCATCTTTTTTCTTATTAGTTAATCCTAAATGATATCTCCTGTAATTTCAGATGTCAACAGTGGGTCCAGAATACTCGTCGACAAGATCTCCTGCACCGAACTGCAGAGTATTTGTCAAATAACTGCCGTCTTATGTACATTGTGTGAAATTGTGATTTGTTAACTGCACAAAACTAATGCAAATGGCGATATATTTATTATTGTATCTACGTTGGACATTTTGCTCTTTGGTGTCAGAACGCGGGGTGGGAGATTGCAACCTTCACGTGGTCCGCCCTGTTTCGACAAATGCAATCAACCCGGTGTGCACAGTCAAATAAGATCAAATAGAACAAGTTGTCCTACAACTTTAGGCTGTGCACGCCATACGCAAAAAGAAGAAGAAGAAGAAGTGTCAGAACGCAGTCTGAAGAAGGCTTCCGACCTACAACGTCACCTATTCCTTTTCTCCAGAAATGCTGCCTGACCCACTGAGTTACTCCAGCATTTTGTGTCTATCTCTGTTTAGATTGGACTCGTGGGTGGAGATTGCGGCTGGTCTGGTGATCTAGAACGAGGGCCAAAGTCTCAGAATATGGGTCATGATATTTAGTAATGAGACAAGGAGCAGTTTCTTCACTCAAGGGCTGGGAATCTTGGAATTCTTTATTGCGTGAGATGGTGGAAGTCGAGCCCTTGAAAGGAGAGATATTTTTTTTCAAATACGAAAAGGATGAAGGATAATGGAGAGAATGTGGGAATAAGGTGTTGAGTTGCAGGATCAACAATAATCTTACTGATGGTGGTGTGAACTTAGATGGCTTATCCTTGCTTCTATTTCTTACAGAGACACAGCACGGAAACAGGCCCTTTGGCCCACCGCGTCCGCATTGACCAGCGATCCCCGCACACTAACACCATCCTACACACACTAGGGACAATTTACACTGATACCAAGCCTACAAACCTGTACGTCTTTGGAGTGTGGGAGGAAACCGAAGATCTCGGAGAAGAACCCATTCAGTCACGGGGAGAATGTACGAACTCAGTACAGACAGCACCCACTGTAAGGCAGCAACTTTACTGCTGCACCACCATGCCGCCCTTAATCCACTAGGGCACTAGGTTACAATAAACTTCCTACATATTCCAGGAATGCATCTCATAAAAATGGGAGAGGTTTAAATGCATTGTAAAATCTGCTCTCAGTTTCCTAGATCGGTATTGCTCTAATGGCCTCTTTGTATCATTTTCTTTGATTTAAACCATCCATTGTTTTGCATTTAGATTTTATTTTTCCCCTGTGGATCACAAGGCGCTGTTTGTTTCAGGGGTGACTCTAATCTCCAGCGTAATTTGACAAGACAGCCAAGAGGGCAAACACAGGCAGTTCAGAGCTGCTGCCTGTATCGCATGAGAGAACAAGAATGAGACCAACTTGTTTTTTGCAGATCATCAACCCCTGACTGATGTTATCAATGCCGATGGTGACTCAAGGAGACTCAACCAGGTGGTGGTTTACAAAGGTCCATGCCCATTGTTCCTCATGGCATACCACCAGCCTCAACAGATCACCTAGTCATAGTCTCACAGCGTAGAAGCAGGCCCTTCTGCTCAACTTGCCCACAGCGTAGAAGCTGGCCAACATGTCCCATCTACACTAGTCCCACATGCCTGCATTTGGCCCATACCCCTCTAAACCTGTCCTAACCATCAAATAACCTAACAGAACTGCCATATGAGGAAAGATTTAAAAGACTAGGCTTGTATTCACTGGAGTTTAGAAGGATGAGGGGCGTTCTTATCATATTGTCTGCAGTGTACTATGTTTACAGATTCTGTTGTGCTGCTGAAAGTAAGAAATTAATTGTTCTATCTGGGACAAGCTAGATGCAGGAAATTGTTCTACATGACAATAAAACACTCTTGTTAGATGCAAGGGGATCTTATAGAAACATCTAAATGAATAAAAGGACTGAACAAGCTAGATACAGGAAAAATGTAAAAGAATGACAATCAGACAATCTCGATTACCCTCAGCCCATCAAAGCAGCCCCTTAATTCGCACAGAAGTCTGAACTATTGAATGCTCACTGCATCTCTTTCCATGTCGGCAAGTTAATATCCAGCTGCATGAACCATATGAAAAATGAATAAATAGATGCATGTGGTGCAGTGATTTGTGCAGCACTATAGGCCTAGAGACCAAGAGGAGTTCACCATTGAACGGAGTTTGAACGGGGGGCTTGAGGCCCCCGACCGAGGAAGAACAAAAGGAAGGGACTTGAACTTTATTTCGCCTTCCATCACAGTGAGGAATGTGTAGGAGTCACTTTGGTGAATGTCCGTATTAAAATGTGTTTTTGAGTGCTGTTGCTTTTAATTGTATGACTGACCTGGCCAATGAAATTCCTCGTATATTGCAAAACATACTTGGCAAATAAAATCTGATTATGATTCTGAAAAGCCTTTCCCTTCCATACTCTTTCCTCTCTTTGATCTTTTTGCAGCTGACTGCCTTTCTGTACTTGTTGCAAGAGATTGTCGCGGCATCCAGCATCCTCGGAGAATGTAGAATTAAAGGCAGAGGCAATGCCAGTTTTAAAGATGGTTATTTGCCTCAAGATTGGGTTATTATATCTCCAGAACCTCCCCAGAGGCTCTGGGAGACACAAGGTTCAAGAGGGAACACAAAAAGCCTAATTAGGAAGAATATTAAGAGTAAGATTTTCAATTAAAATACTGTAATTGATGGAAACTTGCCTTTAAATTGGTTCCTGGATGAAACCCTGATGGTTCTCACATTGTCTCTTTAAATTTACTCTCCTTTTCACACTTGCATTAAAACACACAGCCACCGCCAGCCACAGCCACCACAGTGATACTGCCCGGCAGTCTCATAATTACAGTCAACACAGCTACCTTGACAGCCACACAAAATGATGTAAATAAAAATTGTTTTCCTTGTTTAAGAAGTTCAATTTAGAATTATTTGAAATTGTGGGGGTTGGTACAAAATACTGTTGACCCACAAATGTGTTGCTATGAGACATTCACATTTAAAAAATCCATGTCTCAAAAAAAGCAAGAAGGTGCCCATGTTATTTGACCAACTTATCAGATGAATTTAAATATGTAGGTATGTATGCATTAGTTTTGCTCCTAATTCCTTTTTCCAAATCATTAATATATATGGTAAACAGTTGCGGCCCCAACACCAAGCCTTGCGGCAAAAAAATCCAGAAGATTAGTCAAACATGATTTCCCTTTCATAAATCCATGTTGACTTGGACTAATTATTTTACTGCTATCCAAATGCCCCATTATTACATCTTTTATAATTGACTCCAGCGTCTTTCACACCACCAAAGTCGGGCTAACTGGTCTGTAATTCCCCGTTTTCTCTCACGCTCCTTTCTTGAAAAGTGGGATAGCATTAGCTATCCTCCAATTCACAGGAACTGATCGTAAATCTATTGATCGTTGGAAAATGATCATATGTATAAATATATATGTGTATATATGCATGTATGTGTATATATGCATGTATATGTGTGTATATATGTATGTATATATATGTTTATATATGTGTGTATGTATGCATATAAATGTATCCATATGTATGTGTGCATATGTATGTGTATACGTGTGTATGTATGTATGTGTATATATGTATGTGTGTATATATGTATGTGTATATATATGTATGTGTATAAATATATATATGCATATATTTATTATTACTATATAATTATATATATAATTGCCTTTATGGTTCATGCACATCATCTTACAAGACAAATGAATTCCTGTAGTGATTATTTAAATCAAAGTTGCTTCTGATCCATGAGAATAAACTTTATTATCTCTAACTTGCCTCTCACACACAGACACACATTCATATAAATATGTAAAATATGTATACGTTAATTTTAATTTTGTGCAGTGTGTGTTAAAGCAATACAAGGGAAACTGCACAATACAATGCAAGGGAAACTACGCAAAGGAGGGGGCTGTTCCCGCTACAAGATACTCGAGGATCTTTGCTTTGGATCAAAGATTATAGCAGAGCTCTATAATCTTTGCTTTGGATCACAGCGGGTGGCATACCGGAAGTCGCGTGTCGCATTGAAAAATGGCGGCCGTGACGTTCCGTCACGTACTACACGCCAGTCCATTGGATTTCGAAGCAGTGGTCTATCTTGCTCCTCTAGGATCTTTGATGCTGCCTGTCCCGCTGAGTTACTTCAGCATTTTGTGTCCATCTTCAAATGACGTCACGGGGTCCGTCGCGCCCCAACACGACGACAATGTCACGTAATTAGTGTGCCAAGGACACGTAAGTGGGACAGGGGCTTTAGTGTCCGGACGGTGGACCAGGGTGAAAAAATGCAGGGTCTGGAGGAGGAGCCCGTACAGGAGACTCTTCCCTGCATCTTGGAGGGAGATGTAATATGAAGACTTGGAAACATTGAATGATTGAGGGGCGCACAAAAGGTATTCTCATTATTAAGATTTATTGGCTTGAATGCTATTTAATATCGTGTTTACTGAAGCTTGGGTCACAGGGTAACATTTCTTTATTTTCCACATATGTATGTCATACATCTGTCAGTTCATTATTGCAGTTACAAACTGATGTATTACCTATTTTCCATAGCAATTTAAACGGCATGGTAAAAATACAACACCTGTCAGAAATGTGGTAAATAATAGCCTAATCTCACATGCTCACTACATTTAATTATGGTAAAACAATCTATATGGTTTTTGAAATGAATTATATGAATATTTTGCATTTTTACTGAAACTCTTTTCAAATGTTACAAATGTTGTGAGAAAAACAAACGTAATGACCAACTACGCAACAAAGATTCATCATTTGTCTACTACAAAATAAGGCAATTTGATTCGGGGAGGGAGGATTCCTTCCTGGTTTCTAAAACTATCTCCTGACCTCATTTGAAACTTGCCTTCTTTTTAATTTTAGCTTGATTTATAGATCTTACACAAGATCAGGGAAGGGAAATCCATTACCTCTTCTATCAAAGTGTATTCTCTTTGAGGCCTTTAGCGTCCTAACTTCTGTTAAAAAGAACAAACAGGTGGTTTTTCATTGCACGCTAGAATCTTGCTGCACTCCAACAGGTTAAAATAAAATTAACTGTAATAGAATGCAATCTAATAAATCAACCCAAACACGTTAGCACTCAGGTATCGTGGATGATCTTTTGTCCTTGCTGGGTAGAAGGCACAGAAAATGGCATTATGCATTTCCTGGCTTCCCAAGGAATATATGAGAAACAGATATTATGGATCGTATAGGATCTCCATCTTATTTTCTTCCACATGGCGTCACAGGTAGATAGGTTTGTCAAAAAGGCTTTCGGCACATGGCCTTCATCAGTCAGTGTACTGAATACAGGCATTGGGAGGTCATGTTGCAGATGTTGGTGAGACCACATTTAGAGTATTGTGTTTAGTTTTGGGCACCATGTTATAGGGAAGATTTATGAGGATGTTGCCAGGATTCAAGGGCTTGAGCTATCGGGAGAGGATGAGCAGGCTAGGATGAGAGGTATATAAAATCATGAGACAAATAGATTGGTAGGTGCACAGAGTCCCTTGCCCAGAGTAGGGGAATCGCGCACCACAGAACATAGGTTTAAGGCGATGGGTAAAGGATTTTATAGGAATCTGAGGGGTAACTTTTTAACACAACGTGTAGTAGGTGTATGGACCGAGCTGCTAGAGGAGGTAATTGAGGCAGGTACTATTGCGTGGTTTAAGAAACATTTTTAGACAGGTGCATGGATAGGATAGGTTTAGAGGGATACAGGCCAAACTCAGGCAGGTGGGACTAGTGTAAAAGGGACATGGTCAGTGTGGGCAGGTTAGGCTGAAGGGCCAGTTTCCACACTGTATGACTTTGTGACTATGACCAAGTGCTTTTGAAACTGATACACGCAAGGCACAAAGCAGATAAAACTGGCTCCATGGAGCGTATGTTATTTTCTAGTTCTCTGAATGGATGGCGTTTACTCAATTTTTAATCCTAACAAGAAAACAATTTATTTTATAATTAGACAATTGTAGCTTTACTCAGTCTGTCATAAGGCCAAAAGCCAACGCTGACCAATAACATGGCAACTTTCTTCTGCACTTTGAAAACTCTTTCTCAAAGGCATTTAAGCTTTTGCCTTTATTATGGTGTCTGATTTCCTGGCTGTACTTGCACCAGTAAACTTATCAAAGTAAGCCAACATATGTTCCTATTAGGGTAACCCAATTTGGTTGAGGGTGATTGGGACGTGCCACCTCGAGCTGTCTTAAACAAGATATCAAATCCTGCAAGACAAAAACAATTGAACAATAGAGACTGCAGACCAAAATTGTTCTCTGTTACCACCTTTTTCACCCCAGGGCAACCAAGGAACAATTTCTAGCCCAGAGACTTGGAATCTGATGAGAAATTTTCAACAGCTTTATTGTGTGTCATAAATTCTTTCATAACCCCCTTAACATTCAACTGACCTTTTTTTCTTTCTTTACAACATGCAGAGATTGCTGGCAAGTACAGCATTTATTTTCTATCACCGGTTCCTCTTCACCAATTTCAGAATGCCCAGCATCTAACCTGTTCCTGCAGCATTGGTTTTTATGTGGCTGCTATACTTATGCTTACAGGTCAATGGTAACCTGCGGGATGTTGATATAGGATTCAATGGTGATCATGTAATTAAATATTAAGAGGAACATGGATGGATCCTTTCTTGTTGGTAATAGTTATTACCTGCAACCTGTGCAATGTAAATGTTACTTGATGCTTGCCTGCACATGCTTGAAAATAATCTGGTGCTACTTAATCTGTGGATGACATTTAATTATCTGAGTATTTTTATGTTACATGATCCTCTTCAGATATCTTTGGGTAAAATAATTTCACAACTGTTCTGTGAAAGCTCAAGTTATAGCCCTGTCCCATGGTACAAGTTAATTGCAAGAGCTCTCCCGAGTTTTAAAAAAAATCAAACTCGTGGTAAGCACGGAGAATGAACGTTACGGGTACGTCGGAGCTCGGGGACGTCGCTTAGCGGCTTGTACCACTAACGGCAGGTACTCGGGAAGACTCGCTGACGGCAGGTAAGCACGGGAAGACTCGTGAAGATTTTTCAACATGTTGAAAAATGACCACGAGAGCCCCGAGTAGCGACGAGTGGCCATTACCGTAAATCTCCGAGTTCGATTCAGGGCGAACTCGGGAGAGCTTTTGGAATGAACTTGTACCGTGGGACAAGGCTTTTATTGAGCATGGATTCTCAGACAGGCCTGACTTGGTATTAACTTTAAATGCTGGAGGAACTCAGCACGTCAGGCAGCACCCAGGGAGGGAATGGATAGGCAATGATTTGGGTCACCTGAAGAGGGCTGAAGAAGCGCCACAACCTGAAACATTGCCTGTCCATTCCCTTCCCAGATGCTGCCTGACCTGTCGAGTTCTTGCAGCACTTTGTCTTTATCTCAAGATTCAAGCATCTGCAGTCTCTGGTGTCTCTTTCTTGATGTTTATTCTGTCTGGTTTCTCTGTTATCTATTTTAACAAGGGTCACTTTAGAGGGCTGGATAAAGTATCGTGGGGAGAAGGCAGAAGAATGAGGTTAGGAGGGAAAAATAGATCAGCAATGATTGAATGGCTGAGTAGACTTGATGAGCAGAATGGCCTAATTCTGCTCCTATCACTTCTGAACTTATGAACACGTATGCCATCTGAATACACTATACTTAGGCACAGAATGGTGTTTGCACCATCACCTATAAGTAATTTACAGAATGTTAAATAACTTTCATTTGTATTCTTAGTTTTGACTTTCAGCCATGTCTCCAAATTATTTCACTTCACCATATTGAATGCAGCAGTTGGCATTTTTCTTGGATGTGTGAATTTTTTTAAGATGATGAGCAGAGCAGCCAGAAAGGCCAAGAAGGTCCCTGCTGGATCCAGATCAGGGCTGCAAGAGATAGGTTTCTGTCTGAGCACAACTTCCAGTCTCAGTGCAAATTAAAGAAGCATCCTTCTACTATTTTTGCCATTCTATCACTACAACATGAAAACCCCAATTTTCAGGTTATCTTGTCAATATCTGAGGCCAAGACAATTTAACATTGGATCACGTTTCAAGTCAAGTTATGTAAAATCACTATGATTTATCATACTTTCCTCAAGTCTTTTATCACAATTTATTATGCATAGTCTCACACAGTAAGAATGTTTACTAAACATTCGAACAGACTAAAAAACAGTTTTTACCCCACTGCTATAAAAGCACTAAATGTAGCCGCCAAGGAACGCAGGGGCGAGACATACTAAGGGACTGTGGTACACTGTGAAATCAACAGAAGGATGGAGGGTTGGGTGTTTATGCGTGCTATTTTCGTGATATTTATTTAGTTGTTTATCTTTTAATATTTTACCTTGTATGTATCGTTAGCTTTTAGAAATGTTTGAATGGTGCACTGACTGGCTGACATTTTTAAATTTCGTTGTACATGGTTCATGTTACAATGACAACAAAGAAACTATTCTATTCTATTCTGTTTCTGGATTGTTTTCACAATATCCTGGCGGGGAAATTTGCAAAGGCTACTGGGGAGACTTTAAACTAGAATGATTGGGGCGAGGGACTCAAATAGAGAAAGCTAGTAGACAGAATGGGAGGCAGGAAGCAGAAAAGGGAAGCACTCGGACACAAGAGGAGAAAGAAGAAAAAGGAAATAAACAGAGAATAAGAGGCGGGGGGTTTCTTAAATGTGCATATTTTAATGCTAGGAGCATTGTAAGAAAGGTGGATGAGCTTAGAGTCTGGATAGACACCTGGAAGTATGATGTTGTGGCGATCAGTGAAACATGGTTGCAGGAGGGCTGTGATTGGAAACTAAATATTCCAGGATTTCGTAGCTTCAGGTGTGATAGAATTGGAGGGGCAAGAGGTGGAGGTGTTGCATTGCTAGTCAGGGAAGATATTACAGCAGTGCTTTGGCAGGATAGATTGGAGGGCTCATCTAGGGAGGCTATTTGGGTGGAACTGAGAAGTGGGAAAGGTGTAGCAACACTTATAGGGGTGTATTATAGACCGCCAAATGGGGATCGAGAATTGGAAGAGCAAATATGTAAGGAGATAGCAGATATTAGTAGTAAGCACAAGGTAGTGATTGTGGGAGATTTCAACTTTCCACCCATAGACTGGGAAACACATTCTGTAAATG
This sequence comes from Leucoraja erinaceus, assembly GCF_028641065.1. Classification (NCBI taxonomy): domain Eukaryota; kingdom Metazoa; phylum Chordata; class Chondrichthyes; order Rajiformes; family Rajidae; genus Leucoraja; species Leucoraja erinaceus. The sequence goes on along the minus strand of NC_073395.1, from coordinate 36,364,779 downwards.
GGCTGGATGGTTTGGAGTTTGGAAAATGTGTGCAGGATAGTTTTTTGCAGCAATACATAGAGGTACCTACTAGAGGAGGGGCAGTGCTGGACCTCCTGTTAGGAAATGAGACAGGACAGGTGGCGGAGGTATGCGTTGGGGAGCACTTCGGGTCCAGTGATCACAATACCATTAGTTTCAAAATAATTATGGAGAGGGTCAGAACTGGACCTAGGGTTGAGATTTTTGATTGGAGAAAGGCTAACTTTGATGAGATGCGAAATGATTTAAAAGGAGTGAACTGGGACATTTTGTTTTATGGAAAGGATGTAGAAGAGAAATGGAGGACATTTAAAGGGGAAATTTTAAGAGTACAGAATCTTTATGTTCCTGTTCGGTTGAAAGGAAACAGTAAAAATTGAAAGAGCCCTGGTTTTCAAGGGAAATTGGACATCTTGTTCGGAAAAAGAGGGAGATCTACAATAATTATAGGCAGCATGAAATAAATGAGGCGCTTGAGGAGTATAAGGAATGTAAAAAGAATCTTAAGAAAGAAATTAGAAAAGCTAAAAGAAGACATGAGGTTGCTTTGGCAAGTAAGGTGAAAGTAAATCCAAAGGGTTTCTACAGCTATATTAATAGCAAAAGGATAACGAGGGATAAAATTGGTCCATTGGAGAGACAGAGTGAACAGCTATCTGCAGAGCCAAAAGAGATGGGGGAGATATTGAACAATTTATTTTCTTCGGTATTCACCAAGGAGAAGGATATTAAATTATGTGAGGTAAGGGAAACTAGTAGAGTAGCTATGGATACTATGAGTTTCAAAGTAAAAGAAGTACTGACACTTTTGAAAAATATAAAAGTGGATAAGTCTCCAGGTCCTGACAGGATATTCCCTAGGACATTGAGGGAAGTTAGTGTAGAAATAGCCAGGGCTATGACAGAAATATTTCAAATGTCATTAGAAACGGAAATAGTCCCCGAGGATTGGCGTACTGCGCATGTTGTTCCATTGTTTAAAAAGGGCTCTAAGAGTAAACCTAGCAATTATTGACCTGTTAGTTTGACTTCAGTGGTGGGCAAATTAATGGAAAAGATACTTAGAGATAATATATATAAGCATCTGGATAAACAGGGTCTGATTAGGAATTAGTCAACATGGATTTGTGCCTGGAAGGTCATGTTTGACTAACCTTCTTGAATTTTTAGAAGAGGTTACTAGGGAAATTGACGAGGGTAAAGCAGTGGATGTTGTCTATGTGGACTTTAGTAGGGCCTTTGACAAGGTTCCTCATGGAAGGTTGGTTAAGAAGGTTCAACTGTTGGGTATAAATGCAAGAGTAACAAGATGGATTCAACAGTGGCTGAATGGGAGATGCCAGAGGGTAATGGTGGATGGCTGTTTGTCGGGTTGGAGGCAGGTGACTAGTGGGGTGCCTCAGGGATCTGTGTTGGGTCCTTTGTTGTTTGTCATGTACATCAATGATCTGGATGAAGATGTAGTAAATTGGATTAGTAAGTATGCAGATGATACCAAGATAGGGGATGTTGTGGATAATGAAGAGGATTTCCAAAGTCTACAGAGTGATTTAGGCCATTTGGAAAAATGGGCTGAAAGATGGCAGATGGAGTTTAATGCTGATAAATGTGAGGTGCTACACCTTGGCAGGACAAATCAAAATAGGACGTACATTGTAAATGGTAGGGAATTGAAGAATGCAGTTGAACAGAGGGATCTGGGAATAACCGTGCATAGTTCCTTGAAGGTGGAATCTCATATAGATAGGGTGGTAAAGAAAGCTTTTGGTATGCTAGCCTTTATAAATCAGAGCATTGAGTATAGAAGCTGGGATGTAATGTTAAAATTGTACAAGGCATTGGTGAGACCAAATCTGGAGTATGGTGTACAATTTTGGTCGCCCAATTATAGGAAGGATGTCAACAAAATAGAGAGAGTACAGAGGAGATTTGCTAGAATGTTGCCTGGGTTTCAACAACTAAGTTACAGAGAAAGGTTGAATAAGTTAGGTCTTTATTCTCTGGAGCGCTGAAGGTTAAGGGGGGACTTGATAGAGGTCTTTAAAATGATGAGAGGGATAGACAGAGTTGATGTGGACAAGCTTTTCCCTTTGAGAATAGGGAAGATTCAAACAAGAGGACATGACTTGAGAATTAAGGGACAGAAGTTTTGGGGTAACATGAGGGGGAACTTCTTTACTCAGAGAGTGGTAACGGTGTGGAATGAGCTTCCAGTGGAAGTGGTGGAGGCAGGTTCGTTGGTATCATTTAAAAATAAATTGGATAGGCATATGGATGAGAAGGGAATGGAGGGTTATGGTATGAGTGCAGGCAGGTGGGACTAAGGGAAAATAATTGTTCGGCACGGACTTCTAGGGCCGAGATGGCCTGTTTCCGTGCTGTAATTGTTATATGGTTATATGGTTGTATCTGTCAATATTACTGTGATGCATTTTTAATGAAAATGAAACCAATAGCAGTATGTGAACCACAATGTTTGTAGTCATTACATTTGATGTAAAATAATAGCCTATTGTTTATTTGTTTTCTTTACATTCATTGATCGATTGCAATCCATAAGGTTTATATTGAAATACTAGACTAAGTGGGACCCGTTGGGTCCCAGCATCACACGGGAGGGCTGGACACCCTACACAATATTCCACCTCTCCACCAATTTCAATATTGCTGGCCAGTGGGGGGGGGTTCTGTTGCGCTAGTATGAGTGGTGTGGGCCGAAGGTACTGGTTTCCAGAGGGCTAGTATGGAGTTTGTGGGCCAAATGGATTTTTGGGCTGGCAGCACAGTCACTGAGGCTTGGCAGTACAATCAGTCGGACCTGGCAGGCTGAGAAACTGCCAGAAATTCTGCCCAAAACAGGTGACAGACTGTAAGAGAGAAGGGGGAAGACGGTGGACTGAATGGATTATTGGGCTGGCAGTTCAGTCACTTACAGCTGGTGGGCTGGCAGTTCACTAACTCACGGCTCGTGGGCTGGCAGTGCAGTCACTCACGCCTGGTACGCTGGCAGTTCACTCAGTCACCCCACCTACCTTCACCCCCACCTTCCCTCCCCC